>NC_134409.1:122387240-122444740 GCF_038048845.1 Mixophyes fleayi | reverse complement strand
TGTTATCGTTGCCCTAGTTATAGTTTTGGTTCGAGGCTGTGTGCTTGGAGGTAGACAGGTTCTGGTATCTGGTACAGGGGTGCTGGTCTAGCCACGGAGGTAATGACGGGCCACATAGAACACAGGTATGTACAATATACAGACGAATGTGCAGGCATGAGATGAAGGGGGCAGAGCTAGAACAACCTCTAGGAAATCAGATCACTAGAATGTGCAGGACAACCATGTTGTTATAATGCACCCCAATATTGTACAAACAAACTTGTTTTGATTACCTGTGTTGTTGCAACTAGTTTATACAGACAGAAATGTTTTGTTTTAGGGATCAGCTAACCTGAATCCTGCTATGATCACGGAACGAATCGGTAAATAAACACATTTTGCAATATTTTCTCTGTGCTTTGTTGTCCATTGTTTGTGTCTGCATCCAAAACAAACCTTGTGGTATATAGTGTTTCACTGGAAGAGGAGTGCCTCACTTTATATATCAAACCATTTACTTAATTGCTGTGTATTGCTGAGAGTATCAGCATTGTATATTCCCGTCCCAAAGGTCGAATCTACATTATTATAAGGATGAAGCTGCTGCTGGTGACTTTCATTTTCAGCTTTTTTCAAGGTTAGTGTCTTTCATTTAATGGAAAAAGTTTTCTGACTTCTGACCCAGAGATTTTCGGCAATGCATTACACTAGGGGGTGAGCATGAGAGCAAAGAACGGCACCTAGTCGGGGACACAGATTATCATGACATATATTGAAAAATTCACTACTTGCCACCATAAATCTTATAAACATAATGGATGCTGTTAATTATATTGCTGTCAATCACTACCTCTGTTAGGCAAGTGCCCTGCCAAAATCTCTGCGGCAAAAGTTCCCACCCATACTTGCTTATTTCTGGATTGTAAGGTCATATGACCAGGGGAACTATACAGAATATATATATATATATATATATATATATATATTATATATATATATATATATATATATATATATATATCAGTATTTGAATGTGAGTCATGTATATTGCATCCCCCCACATTGTGGTACGATACACACGGGGGTCAGGGGCAGGCTGGGCTAGTGGGCAAGGGGGCATCCCATAGTGGGCTATCTTGGGCTGGGTCACTGGCCCACCTGTTTTTTTTCCTTTAAAATGTTCCTGATAGGCTGCTGAGTCCAGTCTTGCCCTCCGGGCTAAAACTTACCAGCCCTCCCCTGACGGGGTATTATTGGGTATAGCCTACACTGGGGTAGAATGGGATACATTTTTACACTAAAAGGTTTTGGGTTATTTCCCTAATAATTAGCTGTTAATCCTCTCTCTTGTGCCACATACCTCACACTGAGCAGAGTTACTGTGCACTATTTCCTGCCATCTGCCTTGTCGTGAGGAAGTTGGGCTTTAATATATATTTTGGTTCTGATGCTGAGTTGGGAGCATGTTGGGTGTAATGTACACCATAAAAAAAACCTCGTAAAACAGCAGATTTGCGCACATATGCTAAGGCATCACAAGATGCGCCCAGCTCTGCACCATGCAGTATATACGCCAGGTTCATGTTAGGTATTGATACACCCACATACACACAGCCATAAGCACAAAGAAAGTTAGTGCTGATGGCTGTCATCATCAGTGCGTAACTCTGCAATGCATATCTCCGTGCGAAGAGCTGTCGGAACATGGTAAGCAGACGGACACTGTCCTTACCAGGGCGCCCTGCCAACCCGTCCATGCCACTTGGTTTTTTTTTCCGGCATGGGCGACTTCTCCCTTAACCCCCGAATCACTGCTCTGAATAGAGCAGGAATCATAATGGATGTAATGTTGGGGGGGGGGGGGGGAGCAACGCATGCGCAGTGTAGTAAATGTCCATAACCGCCAGCCCCGTGCGTGCGCTCTCTTTTTGCCATTACACATTGTAAATTTTCAGAATTTACACTCCACAAACCTCAGTGTGTCCAACTCATCAGGCCTCTTATGCGCATATTTTAGATCCACTAAAATACGACATATCAAAAATAGCCAATGATTCCCTCATCCATTATGCAGGAGACTTGGTTATTTTTCCAGGAATTTATTACTGAAATTATTTTTCTATGTGATACTGTTCCTGCCTCTCTAATTTGTTTATTTTTCTGCTCACTAGCGCTCTCTGCTGCACCACAACTGAATCTACCCAGCAACGTGACTCTCCCTGAAAATGCCCCTCAAAGCACATTGGTCGCCCGGATGTCTGCCAATTCCATAGTCGGAGCACCTTTTATAGTGAATTCAAACCCAGTGGTACACCCATTCATCATTATTCCAAAAGCTCAGCCAAATTGGGAGGTATGGAGAACATAAGAATACAAACTATTATTATAATGTAATTAACCAAATAAATCAACATTGTACACAATAGGACACTGCCACAAACCTCCCAACAGTCTTGATTTTGACCCAAATTTAGGCAGGACAGTCTCTATTCTAAGGTACTCTCCCTCCTTCCTTACAGTCAGGACTGGATGTTGTTAGGGGAGAGGACGGGGGTTTGAGGTGGCTTAGCATATCAGTACCTCTCATCATGACCATGTCATCGTTGTGACCAGACCATAGTCCCCAATGTACCAGGACCAAGCTCAGGGGTTGGCTGGGCTGGGGGGTAGGGGGGCACCTTGGATTGGGTCACTGGGCCACTTGCATCTGATTCCTATATTTGAAATGTTGTGAGACATGCTTTCCTATTTTAACTCTAGAACCGTATTTCTGATTTGGGTTGATACTTTTGAAAATAATGCCAGGATATATACCTACAGTACATACAATATATACAAATCCCTTTATTTCAACTATATTCATGCGTACCTTGCAATATACAGTTATTGACTCACAACCAATAATTGAGAAAAAGTCGCTATAAAACTGTGACCATCCCTCTTTGTGTTATATATGCCTTAAGCATGATTAGAATGTTTTTTTTTTTAATGCTGGTGTGCAAAGAAGTTCCTGTGACACTAGTCTCATGTGATCATTTATAGCCAATGTGCTGAAAGCTGGCAGTCTGATGATGTCACAGGATGTTCTTAGAATCTTAGGGAACATGCTCCTGCCAGTCCATGGACTCTATACACTCTCGTAAATACTAATTAAAATGGCATTATGGGTGACAGATATCCCAGCACTAGCCAACTGGGACTGATTATTAACTCAACAGGGAAAACACGATCCTCCGGTCTTCCATCATTGTAAATACCAACTCACAGGCTAGTCAGTGCAGGGCTGATGTTTTTATTATATTGGAAGGGGGGGGCAGAAAGGGTGTCCCCCAGAGGCTACCAACCCTTGTCATTTCTGGGTTCCAAGGACCCTTAACCATTATTGATAGCAAAGCTGCGCCTTTATTTTGATTAAGACGCTGTGTGATTTAAGAGGTACCATGTCCTCGCTGCACGGAGGGCACAAGGGTGTTTCCACAAGTACTTTAAGCTTTATGTTCTCTTAGTGACCCCATGTGCAATGAGACGTGGGTGCTGCTCACTTTTACTAGAGGTTAAGCTCTTGTCGGTAAATGTGGAAATGATCTCCCAGATGTCTATATATCATTTTAATGCTTTCTTGTTACAATGTTCCAGAAAAGCTGCTGTTGTTTATTGCAGTGTTAGTTATGATGTGATGTATATGTCCCGATCTGTTGTATTTGTGATTCCCCAATGTATAGGTGTTTAGTATACTTTTTTTGACCCTGTTTGTAGGTTTGAGGATTAGAAATCACTCTATGTGTTAAACTGGGGATTGACAGGATATTGTCTCCTTTGTGTACCCCCCATTATCCTGGACTGCTGCTGTCAGACCCCCAGGATGCCCCCTTGCCCCCCCAGCCTAGCCAGCTCCTGAAGGGAAGCCTGGGAGATTCCCAGCTTTTATCATTTAGCGCCAGTTGGAGTTTGTGTATTGTCCCATTGGACTTTGTTGGAAGAAAACAGAAGAGTGAGGATGAGAGCATTGAGAATACAAAACTTGTGCCAGGACTACTTTGGATGAAAAAGGGTTTTACCCAATACCCAGGTAGGTTAGGAAGAGTTTTTGGACCTGTAACCTATAGGAGGAGGGGAGTTACACTTTATCTGTTAGTAGCGGCACCAGCCCTGCCCTGACCTGACTGCAACATGATAACCACTACGATAGGACCTCTTGCCTACAGTCCACCTGTTTCCGGGAGAATCGACTCCGGCTGGCCTGGCTACAGAAACTGCAGAGGGCACCACGCTGCCTGTTTTACTGAAACATTTTTTATTCAATAAACCCATATCCAACAGTTCACATCCAGAAACATTTTAGTGTACAGTATGATATCGGTACAATAACCAATTACAGACATCAGACCGCATTAGTCACCAATGATGAATAGCCCAGGAAAACATGGTCCATTGATCAGGAGACATAAGATACATGGAGACAATGGTCTGCGTGACTCAGTCACTCACCATAGCACATTAGTCACTACATAGCTCGCTAGCACATAGAGTTACCAGCATGACTCCCATCCCATGCCAGGACTATAGATCTCATAGCAGTAATGTTACCGCTGTTATACTTCACCCTCCATCCACCTCCTCAATATATTAAAGAATTTCAGTGAACATTTTAACTGTTCAAATACTATTTCCCATTTACATGGCCTGCTTTTTGGCTGGGCAGGGGGTCCTACTTAGACTATCTTGAGATACATTTTAAAAATCATAATTAATGCTCTTCAGAGTCTAATACAGATTGTCCTAACCTCTAGGACCTGATTCATTAAGGATCTTAACTTGAGAAACTTCTTATTTCAGTCTCCTGGACAAAACCATGTTACAATGCAAGGGGTGCAAATGAGTTTTCTGTTTTGCACATAAGTTAAATACTGACTGTTTTTTCATGTAGCACACAAATATCAACTTTAAATTTCAAACAGACAGTATTTAACTTATGTGCAAAACAGAATACTAATTTCCCCCCCTTGCATTGTAACATGGTTTTGTCCAGGAGACTGAAATAAGAAGTTTCTCAAGTTAAGATCCATAATGAATCAGGCCCCTAGTTCTAATATGATATAGTTCTCAATATTTCCTACTATACGTATGTGTGTAAATTTGTTGGGATAAAACTTACGAATATATATTTTGTATATTGAAAGACTAACATGAGACAAGTAATATATATATAATTTAGAAAGCAGCAACTTGTTCATCATATTTTAATTGCTAGCACAGCAAAATCGACATGGGAAATAAACTCAAAATTTAGTTGAAGCTGCCTAGACAAATAATATGATACTATAATGCAAACTTTGTGGTGATGAAAAAATAAATTGTAACTACATAAACTTTTTTTTTAAAGCAATTAACTTATTACTGGATTAATTATCTTGTTTAATATGCAATTTGAGAAAGCTTCGAAGGTCCACATACATTCCTCTCTGTAACAGATATTAGAGATCCTGGTTGTTAAAATCCAGATAAAAGTTTTGAAACAAAATTAATAACTATATTACGCTTCCTAAAACTTGATTTGATCATAGTTCACCTAAAATGAATTAGTTGTAAGAATAATTTGTAAGGTTTAATACGGAAAAAATCTCACAAACTCAATGAACTGTATTTTTATTTAGCATAAGCTGTCAATGTGATTTGCCTACTTAAAAATCTTGTTATTGTATATTTTGTAAATAATCCCTGGAGTTTATCGTGGCTTTTCATTCTCACTAATTTAAGGCATCAAATTACCCTGTTATACTTTGGTTATCTCAACCTACACTACATGGAAAAAATTATGTGGACACCCAAAGATCCCATCCATATGTTGTTGTTGAACCTCACAATCTAAATTGATGGACATTAATGTGCTGTTAGTGTCCCCTTTGCCGCTGTAACAGCCTCCACTCTTCTGGAAAGGCTTTATACTAGATTTCGGAACACGGCGGAGGGACCTGACATCCATTCAGCCACAAGAGCATTAGTGAGGTTGGGCACTGATGTTGGGTGATGGCTCGCAGTTGGTCTTCCAAGTCATCCCTAAGGCTGGGTACACACTACAGGTTTTTCACTTAATTATCCGGCAAATCACACGATAAACCACCGTTTGGCCTGATATCGCATTATTGTGTAGGCTCCAAAGATGAATGATTATTGTACCAAAGCACATCATATCGTTTCTTTTGATTTTTAAACCGGACTATAAATCTCGTTCAACGATGGAACGTTGTCGTTCCAATCCTGCAGTATGTACGCACTCACGACCGGCAGTGTCCATAAATCGCTATGGAGTGTACAGAGTCAGGGTCTTTTCAGCCGATGGTTATGACAGTTGAAGAGCATAGATCTGAAGGTAAATCGTGTAAGTGTGTACACATGAATCGGCAGTCGTTGGTAAAATCGTTAACTATATCACATCGGGAGAAATTTTCTGGAGTGTGTATCCAGCCTAAGGTGGTCGAGTGGGTTTAGGTCAGGACTCTGTGCAAGCCAGTAAAGTTATTCCAAACCAAACTCGGGAAAACATTTTTTTGATAGACTTTTACACCACTCCATTCGATATTTATCACTGTGGATGGCGATCTGAGGGTTGTGTGCGGCTACCCGACAAACAGTTCTCGTGCTGACTTTGCTTCCAGAGGCAGTTTGGAACACAGTAGAGAGTGTTGCAACCAAGGAAAGATGATTCCGCTCTACACACTTCAGCACTCGGCGGTCCCATTCTGTGAACTTGCGTAGTCTACCGATTTGTAGCTGAGATTTTGTTGCTCCTAGACGTTTCCACTTCACAATTATAGCTCATACACTGACTGGGACAGCTTTAGCAGGATGGAAATTTCATGATTTCAGTACGACCCATTCCACTTGTAGTGTGAAGATGGAGATTACATGGATTGTGCTTGATTTTATGCATCTGATAGCCTCTGGCAAGGCTGAAATGGCCAAACACATAAATCAATTAGAAAGGGTGACCATATACTTTTGGCCATGTACTGTATGTAGAAAGCACTAATGTACCTTTCACAATTATTCTCCACTACTTTTTTGTGGAGACACTGGCGAAATGCGTCTGCACACATCTAAGCTCCTATGATTTCCGATCTCTCTTACTAGTCACTAGTACTTTCCCCCCTCCCCGTAGTATATATATTTTAACCAGATGTTATCCAGTAGCTTCCATAGGGAAACTGCTAAGGGTTGGGGAAAGAGATGCAAATGAAGCCAACGGTGAAACTTACTCAGGGCCGGATTAAGGGAAGGGAGGCCCCCGGGCTAAGGATACTCTGAGGGCCCCCCATGAGGCCCCTGTGAACTTACCTCCTTCCGTTGTTTCACTCCCTGTAGCAATTAAGCGGTAAGTCCTACAGTGGCAGCAGGCAGTTAACAGCATAACATTTGCTGTTAGCTGCCTACCATTTTCCTTGAAGAAGTGACAGTCAGAGATCCGATAAATGTCGGCGGGCCCCCCAGCTGCCCGAGGCCCCTGGGCTGTAGCCCCTTTAGCCCTATTGTTAATCCGGCTCTGAACTTACTAAGTAATTGTACTGTGATAGAATGATATGGGACACAGGGTTAGTGATAGGTATTTGCTGGAGACAAGTGAACAAAATGTTTAATCTGAGAGTTGAATTCAAGGTGATAAGCCCACTTCACACTAGAATCTCTCTGGGCTTTTTATAGTTTGGTGACCACTTGAAAAGGATAGGTGAGTGTTGGACCTATCGATCACATTATACATTTGTATATGACCCAATTAGGACAAAACCTAATACTAAATTGTTATAAAGAGGCAGGTATTTTCCTGTATACATAGAAATGACCATAAATCCCATTGTTTAGCTACAGACACCACAGAACACCAAGCATTACTTTATGAATTAGCTCGGAAATTTGTATGGCCAATATAAGCTTATCTACCCTGGGATGTATTCCTGGTATAAATTCTAGAGCCAAACCAACATTCTTGTACTTCAATAGATCACAGCTATACAATAGAGGGGAAGATGTGTGGGAAAGGGTCATACGAGGGTTTTGGTAACACAGACAGACTGTCCTTCAAAGAGACGGACCCATAGGATGTATTCAGTTGCCTGAAGGAATTTTAGTATATTTATTAATCTGAATCACTTCAATTTTATTTACCTTTGATGCACTTCTTCTTTCTAGCTAATAACAACTAGCAAGCCCAAGCTGGACTTTGAAGCTGTCCCATTATACACTCTTCAAATCCTAGTGGAAGACAGCAAAGGAACGACGGCGACCGAGTCCATTGTTATCGAGATTACAAAAGTCAACAAAGCCCCAGTCTTCACTGGCACCCTGGCTAGACAAGGTACCACACGGTTTACCAGGTCAGGGCTGTTTTGCAGGCATACAATGCATTCTATCGTAAAAGGGAAAAACCGCTAAATAAGTGTTTTTTGGATATGTTGTTTGAAATAAATATTAATGAACTCTACAAATAGTTTCATAAGAAGAAAAATAGTTTGCATTTGTGATGTCTTGAGCTTTCAGCCATATGGGTCATATATCGGCAGGCCCTTAAAGTGCTGGGGTTTACAGAGAGGTGGGTGGTGCTTCATTGAAAAGTGGGCGTGGTTAGAGGGTTTAGGGACATGGAGGCGTGGCTTGCACTGATCGGAGGCAGGGAATATTATGTCCCAAATTTGACTGTTTAAATGTCAAAAGTAGTCACAACATTATTACTTTTTCGGTCTAGGGTGGGTTTTAACCCATTCTCCCTTATTAAGCATATACATAGTATTTATAGGTTTCCTTTTTCGGTACAACACTCGGCTCCTGGGCTGAGTATTAGAGGGAGTCTCCATAAATTCAGCACATTCCAGGCAACTTGGCGGCAACAATTACTATAAGAAACTGTGCAAAGTCTAGCTGATACAACTAATAGGTGACCAGGACATAGAGCTATTGTTATACAGCCAGTCCTGGCATCAAGTTGCTTGCAATCCCACACTCTACCCTTGGAATACAATTCTGGCTCAAAGTCAGACTGCGCTTGCACAGGGCCGTCTTAACAGAATTAAAGACCCCCGGACAATGCACTGTACTGGGACCCTACATAAAAGCGAAACAAAGCCACTGCCTTTAAGCTTTATTGCTCTCCGTTCCATTACTTTCATTACTTGCGTTTAGTAGGTAGCAGGGGGAGGCAACTCACATGGTTTGTTAAATACATTAGAGAAGAACTTTATTATAGCTTTATGGCTTCAAAAAAATTATGTGTGTTGATTTTGTCTTGCTTATGTACAATTAGTATGTGTACGTTGTTTTCATCAAGGTCAAGATATGTATTGGCAACAACAAGATGGCATGTACAGATAGCAGATGGTACTGAGGTGATTAGTCCACCTAAACGTTTTAATAAAGAGGGTTTGATGGTTCTAATTAAATTTCCCGGAATAATATACTGAAACGTTGACAAGCCTATGGGGCCCCCTATGCTTGCAGGGTCCCCGGGCAACTGCCCAGCGTGCCCATGAGCTAATATTGCGTGTTGAACCTCTTTAGTGCTGACGGGTGAGTGTTTAAAAAGAAGTGAATTTCATGACAAGATAAAAAGAGAAAACAAAAACATTGGTTAATGGTAAAAAAAAGTGAGTAAAAATAATGTATTTGCTCACTGAGGAAGACAGAGACATTGGCGAAATGCATCTGCAACATCTAATCATACGTGATTACTGATCCTTCTTATTACAGTCACTAGTATATTTCCACCCGTAATATATATATATATATATATATTTTAAATAGTGTTTATCTTTACTGTATGTTATTGTTTTCAATGTGCAGCAGGGATCACTAAATAGGATCACCATACACGATTAAGGCCAAAATCAGTAGCACATTCTAAAACAATGACTTGCTTCAGATACATGAATATCTGGTCTAGCTATGAAAAATTTCAGTTGTGTTTTCACACATTGTGTATCATGAAAAAGCACTTTGTTGTTATTTACATATCTAATGTAGTTTTGGTTCATTAAACAGCGGATAAAATCAAAATAGTAAAATAGACTTTTTCGATCCTTCGTAAAAGCCTTATGTGCAATATTATTTGGTAGCTGCCATGCTGTTCTGGTATCGAGTCATGTCTGAAGTACATCGAACTCTGATGAAATCATTTCTATATCTACATTATTTTCTTTTCTTCCTCAGACGTGGAGGTTTATATTGCTGAAAACACTATAGTTTCCACGGTCATTTACAAAGTAGCAGCCAAGGATCCAGATAATGATGTGTTGAAGGTAATTGTCACACAAGTTATAAAGCATTTTGTGATGGCTGAACGATGACACCATTCCAGTAGAGTTATGGGGAATAATTTTCCAGTAATTGGGATAAACCTTTAATATTGTGTCATTTGTTACATTAATTACTTAAATCATCTTATATAATGTTCTACTTGCTCCATGCATTATAAAAGTTTTAGTCATTTACGACAGGTTTATCAATTGCGGAGTAGTATTTTAGTTTGAGAACAACAGTTATGGAAATATGTGATTGTTCAAACCAAAAGCGGAACTAGCAAACTGTGGGCCCCGGTGCAGGGAGGCAGGGAGGAGGGAACCGGGGCCCCGAACCCTCTGCATCTGCCATACAGCGGGCACCATTATCTCCATGGGCCCCGGTGCAGGCACCTGTAGCACCAATGGTAGTTCCACCAATAGTTCAAACATTGTGACCTTATTTTAAAGTTATAATATTATATATTTTAAAGTTATATTGGTTTTCCTTATTTGGAAAACACCCCCGTCAATATGGCCTGATCCTCCAGCCATGTAGCAAATTGGGGCGGAGTCCTCTGCGGGATTATTGCCTCCTAATGCGGATCATGGAGGAAAAAACATTGTGCACCCTTGGGGCAGAACTAGATTTATAACTGGTCCTAATACTGTTAGGTTAGTGTTGTGGTTGTTATGTCTTGTATAGTCTGAGATATAAGCTCTTTTAGGGCCTTTAAGTCTAATGGTGCCCCCCTCCCCATGTCTATCCTGGTGGACCCATCGTATTTGCCCCTTTAATAAAATGGCCCTGCCTCATGTGATTCTACAGGAAATTAATCTGCAATTATCGTAAAAAGCTTTTTATTCCTTTGGGCAATTACATAATCACAGTTCAGGATTACAGCTGGGATAATCTTACATCAACCTTTTAAATGACTTTCCAGGTCATTTCACCTTATTTATCCTGCGGAGATCTCAATGCAGTGCTTACAGCGTGTGTTAGTAAGTTACTAAGAGACTGCATTTTTACTTACAACTTCCCAGCCCTGTAAACACTTAAATCAACAAATGGCCTTTGTGTCGTTTGTTAATTTGTTTTTTTGTCATTGCAAAGCCGCTATAAATATACTTCCCTATTGTGTATGGTCTGTTTCTCATAATTGTAAGATCAAAACATTAATTATTCGTATCAAAGTGACCATATAATAAAGGCATTTTAGAAGAAGTACAATTTACTCTAAGCAGGAATGTATTTTCTGTAGAACAAAATTTTTATAGAAAGAGAAATATTAAAAAAAGTGAATCTAAATTACCAGATATTACAGAATGTGTTACCCCAAAACCGGTGTGATGCCAATAGCAATCTAATCCCCCCTCGCTAATAGGCCCCCATGTGGTCAAAAAGTGATCTGGCTGCTTAGGTTCAATTGCAAATTGCATTGAAGTGGTCCAGCCACCTCCATGGTCATAATTTGTAAGTGATACTTTTGATCTCAAGTTAAGCAACAAGATCAGTGTGAGTAGGCAGCTTTAGATGCACATTAAAAACGGTTTCAGAGGCTACTGCTTGCTCTTAAGAGATGCTCTGAAAAATGTATCACTAAGGTCATATTTATGAAAGTGCAAAGGAGCAAATATGCACCTTGGCAAAACCAAGCTGCACTGTGGAGGGATCGGGGGGGGGGGGTGGGAGTTGGACTTAAAATGTGCTGAGAGATTTAGATTTGGGAAGGGCATGTCCTAGCTCAAGTATAAATTCCAGTGCAAATATGAAGCTGTCCAGTATTTGTGTGTAACGTTCAAAAACACCCAGTATTCCCCTGCAAAAATAAATAAATAAATGCATTTGCACCCTTGCATTGTAATATGGTTTGTCCAGGAGCAAATCTGCCCTTTTTTAGGTGCTTTGTACCTAACGCTAACGTTTTAGGGAGCCAATTCAGGTCTCAGTGTGCTAGCAAGAGCTGACAAGCATGCGCATGCGTAGATTGACTGCAGACCGGCCTGGCGAGCGATAAGGTTCCTTATGGGGGCCTGTATCGAAGGTGAGCTCAGCATCGCTCACCTGCCCCAGTGACATTTTCATGTTAAATTGGGTGGAGGAAGATTATCTATTGCTGCGATAAGTAATGATAGAAAATCTTCCATACCACCTAATTTTGATAAACCACAATATAACGGTGTGAAAATCCTAACTAAAATGTTTTCAAAGTTAATTGATAGTTTGTCTGGCTTCTGCTTTACACCAAGGGATTTTTTTCAAAAGTATATGCTTTATTTCCACCATAAGGCTATAGAAAAATCAGTAACAATGATTTGCAAATCCTCTCATTGTTAATGTGTGATATTAATAAAAAAAAGTGTGGATTTCCCTTTTACAATTACATTTAAATTTAATACTAACCTTTTGATTTATCACAGTACTCTGTCAGAATTACTCCGGGAAGCTCAGCTTTTCAAATCGACAACACAGGAGCAATCACAACTACTCAGACATTTGATTATGAAAGCAATATCACAAGGTAACTGTGCAACTTTCCCGGCACTGGCACAGGGTACATACTTATAGACAGTAATAGAGCTGCCTCTTTAGCGAATGCAGCATCATCAGACTTCAAAATAGGGAATGGACTGAGATCTAAAGGGTATACTGGCCACCAGGGACTATGATCTATAGGGTACATGGGCAAAAGGCACTGGGATCTGTATTGTACACTGGCCACCAGGGACTGCGATCTGTAGGGTACACTGGCCACAAAGGACTGGGATCTGTAGGGTACACTGGCCTTCAGGGACTGCAATCTGTAAGGTACACTGGCCACCAGGGACTGCGATCTGTAAGGTACATTGGTCACCAGGGACTGAGATCTGTAGAGTACACTGCCCACCAGGGACTGGGATCAGTAAGGTACACTGGCCTTCAGGGACTGGACAATGTATTGTACACTGGCCACAAGGGACTGGGATCTGTAGGGTACACTTTTCACCAGGTAATGAGCTCTGCATTATACAATGATTACCTGGGAATGGGCTTTGTTTTGTACACTAGCCACACTGCCTCTATATAAGTCGCATACACACCAAATCAGTCATGCACATTTTTGCCTTCAGCCACTTAGAACTGTCTCTGTCACGAGCATTTTAGAATATTACCATGTCTGCTGTTAAGCTGCTAACTTCAAACACAATAGTCTGGATGCTGCTTGACACATTTTTGGGCTATATGAAGTTTAAAGTCTGTATCAAATTTATTGACAGTGTAGTCCTCATAATAATCCATAGCACTCACAATGACAAAATTAAAAGACCAATGCCAGGATTGCTCTTTAAATATTGGTATTGTCATTGGCGACATTGTGCATGTCACCAAACTCACTGTAGACATTGTCAGTCTGTTAGCATAATAGAAGTGTCGGCATCTAGTTGCCGAGTTAAGTGCAGACATTTCCTCTGTCGCAATTAGGTACCTTACCCATAACTAATTATAATTAGTAATAATATGAAGGCTATCTTGAAGCCTGCATCTATATAGCCGAAGAATGTCTTAACAAAATCTTATTATCTTAAAACTGACAGTAATGATATATATTACCTTATATATAATACAATGATAATTATACTCTGATTATTTCCTTGTAGTAGCTATTTACATGCACAGGTTGTTACTGTGCGATCTCAATGCTTAGTGTTGATGACTTATCTCATTTTTATTATTTTTCTATTTACATTCAGCTTTACTATTACTGTAACTATAAGTGATGGTGCTCTATCGAACTCTGCAAATATAAAGGTATACATCACAAATGTGAATGACAACACCCCGTCACTAACTTGTATGTAAGTATATTTCCTAGTGAACAGTAAAGTTATGATAGGTCTCTAAAGACTTCCATAGAGTTCATCAAGTTCCGTTATTATAGGTTTCTGGTGATGTGCGTTGTGTATACCAAGTAAAGGTTTAACAGGTTTCTCATGATGTCCAGAAATTCTACCAATTTAAACTTATTAAAGGTTTTTACTGCCTTCTATAGAGTCTGGCATTTAAAGTAATTTGAGGTTTCTTATGAACTCCATAGTGTGTACCAGGCAAAGTTATTATAGGTTTCAAATTACATCCATTGAACATACCAAGAAAAGTTATTATAGGTTTCAAATTACATCCATAGAACGTGCCAAGAAAAGTTATTATAGGTTTCAGATGACATCCATAGTACGTACCAAGAAAAGTTATTAGAGGTTTCAGATGATGCCCATAGAGCCTATGTAACAACTAAAAACTTATTACAGGTGTTTGATGACTTCCAAGGAGTCTACCAAGTAAAGTTATTTTAAGTTTCTGATGAAGGTTGTGGTTAATTCAATTCCCAGATTTTGCTTGTAAAAATGCCATACATTCTAACTTAACGTTATTTTTCACCTTCTGGCATAAAATAATTTTGTGCTACAGTATATTCAATATTTTCCCTGCATGCAAAAAAAAAATACATTTGCCCCCCTTGCATCGCAACACGGTTTGCTAGGAGCAAATTTGCTACTTTTTGTGTTTTACTCATTATTCTGCATCAGGCCCTTTACGGGGCTCATTAAATTACCCGTTTTGGCATATATAATAATGCTATACGACATTCTATTCTCCTATTCAATTCTTTTCATGCAGTATGCTTGATAGTGTGATATGTTTCAGGGATAGTTAACACATGTGGTTAAATCTCAATGTAAACGTAAATAATGTATATCTTATTTTAAAAAAAATCATGCAAATGCATTTAATTATTAATAAGAACCTTAATAGTCGCTGCAGTTGGCTGCTATGAGCCCCCACTGATGTTATTGCCGTTGAGGTTAAGTACGGCTGGTGATACATATTCTGTTAATGACATTAAATGCAGCTTTGCGATGTAGTTGACATGTGGTATAAATGCACCTCTGATAAATGAACTTGGAAAGTCCAACTGAACCACATTGAGGAATACGAGATGTTGGGAATATTGTGTTTTTTTAAAACCATCAATACATCATTACGCACCTATAGACCAATGGAATAAAATGGTAAAAGTACCTGGATATGAACGTTGTTCCCTTAAAATAGCTGTTCCAGTATCGTGAAAAGTGGGATTACCACAAAGACAGTGACGTCCGGGAACACAGTGAGGATAGAACTGAATGAGGAGCTTCCAGTAGGGACAACGGTCACCACCTGCACAGGATTTGATGCCGACCAGATGAACGATCTTACATTTCTATTGGATCCTGGAAATACCTACGTTACCATTCACAAAGGTGATATCTGCTTGTTATAAACTACAAATTACTGAATTTATGAATCGTATTCAATATGTAGTACAAAATATCCTGTCCTGTACACATCAAGATGCATGCCTACCTGATGGACATGTGTCTAACGAGAGCAGAGAGTAGGTGCACTGAGGGGCATTTTAGGAAGTGGGCTTGTGTGCAAGAGTAGTGCTTGCCCCCCAATGTGACAAGGGGAGAATTGTGGGGGAACATATGTGACCAGCGATGAGTGGGGAAGGAATATGGGGCACTCCTCTGTAAAATATTCTCCTATATCATTCTACCCATGTCACCTGTGCCCCACATGTGCCCAAAGCCCGACCCCTGGCCATGTTTCTACTTGCTGCAGTGTCTAGCTTCCACCCTATTTCAAAACCAAGTTTGCATTGAACAAGAACAACAGATGAATAATTATCGGCCTAGTTGCTTGCCTCTTGTTTAAGAGGAATAGCCAGCCAGGTCATTGGGGAGGAGGATCATTCCCCTGCCCTGACTGGCTGTATATCTTCTCTGCCAGCCTAGGCATCCTACATTAGGCAGACAGAGATCTGAGCCAGTAGCATGAAATAGCAAACTAGAGTTAATTTACTAATTTAGGGGCAAATTATGCACTAAAACATACCAACTCATTAGGCGTTTGCTTTCATTGTCTGCTTTGCACTATGCAGATGATTATCTCCTACCATTATAACCACTCTTTCTCTGTTTCTTTCTCAGTCTCCTGCTCATCCTCTTCCCCACATCCCATAGGAGTCCCTCATGGCACCATCCTTGGCCCTCTGCTCTTTTCTTTGTACACCTCCTCCCTGGGTGAACTTATCAGGTCCTTTGGTCTCCAGTACCATCTGTATGCTGATGACATCCAAATCTAATACTCATCTGCTGACCACTCTCCGCACTTGGGTGTCCTAATGCCTCTTTGCCATCTCCTCCTGGATGTCCCAATGTTTGTTTAAACGTAACATGGCCTAATCTGAACTAATTGTCTTCCGTTTCTCAAGAGTCTCCTCCCCTCTTCTCTATCACTGTTAGCAATTCCAACATCCCCTCCCCCCATATGCAATACCTCACCCAATCCTGCCGCTACCATCTCCACAACATAGCTCAGACCCTTCATCTCCAATAATGCCACCAAAAAACTCATACATTATCTGATCATTTCCCACCTTGATTACTGCAACCTCCTCATTCAGGTGTCTCGCTCCTCTTCAGTCTATACTTAATGCTGAGGTGAGAATAATCTTTCTGTCTCGCCAGTCTACCTCTGCCTCCCCTCTCTGTCAAGCCTCACAGTGGCTCCCTTCTTGCCTACAGAATTCTCTTCAAACTCCTCACCCTCACCTAAAAAACTCTCTCTAACTCCACTGCTCCCTACATCTCCAACTTTATCTTCATTCATACTCCCTCTCGCCCTCTGCGGTCAGCCAACGACTGCCGCCACATCTCCCTTCTGGTAATAAGGTCTCATTACCACATTCAAGATTTCTTTTGTGCTCCCCCCTTTCTCTGGAATGATCTCCTCTTTTCTCTAAGGCTATCCCCTATCCAATAAAGCTTCAAATGATCCCTCAAAACCCACCTGTTCAGTAAAGCCGACCATTCCACTGTCTAACCTCTCTCCTGCCCTCCATATCCTGTCTCTTCATGTGCCTCCTGAAATATTCCTCACCCTCATTCTTCCTCCCCACCCAGTCTTGTTTATATCCCTCCTATAAGTTTTCTAGTTCCCTTACACCAACTCATCACTATGTGTCCTCCCCTTCCTTTAGATTGTAAGCTCTTGTGAGCAGGGCCCTCTTACCTTATGTCACCTCAGGGCTCCTGCCCTTGGTCTCCACATCTCTCTTGTCCGGGGACTCAGCAGCCTATTAGAAACATTTTAAAGGGAGAAAAATGCAGGTGGCCCAGTGACCCAGCCCAAGGTAGCCCACTACGGGACCGACCTGGGGGCAGATGCCCCCCTGCCCCCCAGCCCAGCCAGACCCTGTCACTTGCTTTCACACACTCCTGGGCACAGGTTCAGCATCCTCTGGTTCATTCCCTTACCTCTCCTCCTTCCATTTTTTAGTTCTCTAAGTGTTCTGGATTTCACTTATACCTTATTACCCTGTGTGTCTGTTCATAGCTGTGTTGAGATTTTAACTACAGTGGGCCTGATTCAATAATGAAAGTAATGGACAAAACCATGTGACAATGCAAGGGGTGCAAATTAGTTTATTATTTTGCACATAAGATAAATACTGGCTGTTGTTTCATGTAGCACACAAATACTTGATAGCTTTATTTTTACAGTGAACTTTAAACTTGATCTCGGACATGCCCTACTCCAACTATAAATCTGTCCCCACACTTTAAATTTACCTTCCCCTCCAATGCAACATGGTTTTGCCCAGGTGCAAAGTTAATATTTTTTTTGCTTTCCTTTCCTTAATGAATCAGGCCCAGTGTGCTTATTGTATTGTCTTGTAATGCTATGCTCTGTTTAGTTCTGTTTTGTTCAATGCTCTCTGTACGGTGCTGTGCACCCTTTGTGGCGTCCTATAAATAAATGACAATAATAAAAATAATAATGATCATTATTATTATTATTAATAATAATAATAATAATAATATTAATAATAATAATAATAATAATAATAATAATAATATAGTAGTATTCATCTGTAATTCTTGTTCAAAGCAAATTTTGTACTTAAATGCAATGTTAGCAAATGGGCCCTAATCTCCCTAATGATTTATTTAATGTCAATAAAATCAGATTATTTTATTTAGCCAAAAATGCAACATATTTCATATGGTAAAAGACATGGAACATGAGACTAAAGTTAAACTGCTAAGTTGGAGAAGCAGAAAACATGACACCATAAAGGTACAGAACTGAAACACTAATTCAAACTTGTCTGTAGATAGACATGTTGTGCCATGTGATGTTATAATGGAATTTGCTTACTAATGTTATTGATCTCCAGTGTGACTAGATTAAACGAATGTGACAGGTGACTTCAACTCTTTTCAAATTAGTTGGCTCTAGTCACAAAAAAACTTAATTTAAATGCAGCAAGTAAATCCATCCCACTTGTGAAGTAATCAAATTTCTCAAGGGAAGAGATAGAAGAAGAAGGTTGAGGTTCTCAGATATACAGGTTGTTGTTAGTATTAGGCAAAAGTACAAGATCATCATCATCATTTATTTATATAACGCCACTAATTCCGCAGCGCTGTACAGAGAATGCACTCACATAACTCCCTGCCCCAATAGAGCTTACAGTCTAAATTCCCTACACACACACATACAGACTAGGGTCAATTTAATAGCCAATTAACCTACCAGTATGTTTTTGGATTGTGGGAGGAAACCGGAGCACCCAGAGGAAACCCATGCAAACACAGGGAGAACATACAAACTCCTCACAGATAAGGCCATGGTCAGGAATCGAACTCATGACCGTGCTGTGAGGCAGAAGTGCTAACTACTGAGCCACTGTGCTGCCCATGATTTTGAAGGATTTTACTTATTTTTTCTACAAAATAAATGTAGCTATTACAGTATTATCTCCTGAATCTAATATATGTAATTACAGTTTTAATGCTGTTCTTTATGGTTATAATTCAGCATATCTATTTATACTGTAGTAGATTGTGCCAGCAATGGAAGATTCCACTTGTACTCATGGTCATCTGGGAAAAATTGGTGCATGCTGACTAAGTGTGGCTAGTAAGTTAACTCAGGGATCGAGCCCTAACAGTAGAGCTTGCATTGTCCTGGGGGGAGTGGTTGTTTCAGGCCATAACTGATTGTTGAATTATTGTTGGTGACAAGTAAAGGAAAATACATTTTTATCCCACAGAGACGGGAACAGTGATCATCATTTCCAGGATGGACAGCGAGGCTGTCGGATTTGTCAGTGTTCAGTCCTATACTGTGAAAGTATGTGACAGAGACGATAAATGTTCCTCGATCTTAGTGACAGCAAATATTATTCCAGTTAATGACAATCCGCCGTTCTGTGATCACTACTTGTACAGGTGAGTGTCATGGCCGATGTTGTAAAGTACAGCTGATATTCAGTTACAAATTAATATCTTTACAGTTTAGGGGCTAGATTTATTAAGCTGCGGGTTTGAGAAAGTGGAGATGTTGCCTATAGCAACCAATCAGATTCTAGCTGTCATTTTGTAGAAGGTACTAAATAAATGAAAGCTAGAATCTGATTGGTTGCTATGGGCAACATCCCCACTTTTTCAAACCCGCTGCTTAGTAAATCTAGCCCTAGGTGTGTTTAGTAAAGGCAATAAAGACATTTTTTATTTTCCTGACCATTTAAAACGCTGAATGTTGGAATGCATAGCAGTCAAAACTGACCATCGCCTAACCATATAATATGTGGATTTACAGACAATGAGCCTCATTCATCAAGGAATACATTGTACGTTTTTTTTAAAAATGCACTTATTCCGCCTGATTCATTAAGAAAAGTTAAGTAAAAAAAATGAGTAAGTAGTCTCCTGGACAAAACCATGTTACAATGCAAGGGGTGCAAATTAGTATTCTGTTTTGCACATAAGTTAAATACTGACTGTTTTTTCATGTAGCCCACAAATACTTGATAGCTTATTTGTACACTGAAATTTAAAGTTGATATTTGTGTGCTACATGAAAAAACAGTCAGTATATAACTTATGAGCAAAACAGAAAACTAATTTGCACCCCTTGCATTGTAGCATGGTTTTGTCCAGGAGACTACTTACTCAATTTTTTTACTTAACTTTCTTTAATGAATCAGGCCCATATTGCATACTTCCCAACTTTTCCTCGTTGGCTTCAGGGAGATGCCGGAGGAGGTGGGCATGCGGGGCGGGGCTTGATGAATTGCATCATTTTGCTACCGCCCCCTAAGCGATTGTCACAGTTTTGGCAAATTACAACAGGGGGCGGGGCTGAGATAAGTCTTTTGATGAACACTGGTTTAGGTGCGCTCTGCTCTAACAGACAATACACTGCAGGATACAGACCATACATATGTAGAATATAAAGTCACAAAAGAAGGCTCAGGAAAACAAAATATTCAATTAATGTCACATGTTAATAATATGGGGCCTGATTCATTAAGGAAGTTAAGCAAGAAATTGAGTAAGTTTTTTTACTTAAGTTTTCTGGACAAAACCATGTTGCAATGCAAGGGGTGCAAATGGGTTTTTTATTTTGCACATAAGTTAAATTCTGTCTGTTTTTTCGTGTAGCACACAAATACTTGATAGCTTATTTGTACACTGTAATTTAAAGTTGATCTAGGAAGAAAAAAAATAGCATTTTACTTATGTGCAAAATAAAAAACTAATTTGCACCTCTTGCATTGTAACATGGTTTTGTCCAGGAGAAAACTTAAGTAAAAAAATGAGTACTTTCCTTAATGAATCAGGCCCATAGTCATTAATGATCGAACATTTAAAAATAATTTATTCCTCATTTTTTCCACCCATAAAAGTACAATTATTGCAATGTTATGAATGTCTACTGTACATAAAATGCATTTTTACAGTTGCTCCTGATTGCCAACATCACTAGTAATCAGCACTTACACCATAGCTGTAGCTGGTGCATGTGATATGACAGAGAAGCATGTACGTTAGAGATGCACATAGCTTGAATCACAAGCTGCTGTGTACGCTCCAGTTTGACACGCCCTTACTATACATTGACTATTTGCATTCGTCCATTCCCCTCCCCTCTCCGCCCATGGAATCCTAGGCTGTAGTAGTATCCTTTGTGGTTGAAGATGAGTTGGACGTTGCTGCGTTCTCTGGCGTATGAATTGTCTCTGGTCATGCGCAGAGCGATTTTGCTCAAGTTGCGACACATATTAACATTTACGTTTGTTAATGAATCAGACCCAATGTCTCTTCACAGCTCTCCCTACCATCACTGTTTGAGTGCTGCCTTCATCTATTAAAACTGATACATTTTTCTCCTGCTCATTAAAGCATAACCTATGTCTTAAGTAAACATGACTATAGGGGGACATTGGGGCTGTCTTTATTTGTGTGGCACATTTATATTTTTTAATGTTCCATTGGTAGATTTGCGCCAATAAATGCGTTAATAAATCACCTATAATTTGGTCCTGGGTGGTATAAACAGGTGTCCCGTTAGAATGCAGGTCGACATTATTATTATTGTTATGTTATATTTATAAGGCGCCACAAAGGGTCCACTATCTGTAAGGGCTTAATGGGGTGTTGCCGCCTGTTATATCAGGAACACCCGCCTAAACCCAGTTCTCTATATATGAGGATACCAGTAATTGGACAGGAGCTTGAACAGCTTTTAGCTGCAAATTGCATCAGCAGTCCTATGGAATAAAGGGAATATTCTATATAACGTTAGGGGGACATGGATATTGGAAATGATGGGGTCTAGAACTGGAATTTTGATGTGCTAGTCCTGGGAGAGTAGTAGACCATGTATGCTCTGTCATCCAAATAACTGGAGAAGGAAACACAATTCTCTAAATGACTGTGATGGGCATTTAAAATGCTAGTGATTAGTGACTAACGGTTTTAAAGCTGAAACAAACATGTATTAATAAAATTATATAATTAAGTTGGAAAATGAAAGCTTGTGTCAGAAATAACGGAAGAGGGGAATATATTGAGAACATTCTATTAGAGGTAGCGCAATCACTATCACTGTGCTGAAACTATAACTCCTTAAACACAATGTTCAGAACATTCTATAACAAAAGACCAGTCATACATCACTAGGCTGCTGATACATTTTTGTCTTTCAGCTTTACAAGACCAGAGACCATTGCGCAAAACACAATTGTTGCGACCTTGAGCTGTCACGATCCCGACGTCCCACCGGATGCTCTAGAATATCTCCCACATGGCGGTCCACTTGGGGTAGGCGAGTTTTTCCAGCAGATGGTGGATAATCCACATATTATACAGGTGAGGAGACTGTGCTAGTACCAGTCATATATTCCTTCTCGCAGTCCATGAATTATCAGTCAAGCCCCACTCTGATTTGGGTTGAGTTTAAGTTGTTATTGCAGCAATACTATCTGTCACCTAATTGGTGGGCAATAAGATGTCACAGCTGACACAATGTACTGCAGGTCCCATACAGTTGGTTTTAGTGTTATTGGCAAAATAACCTGTTCCTTAACTACGTAAGATGGATTCTGGGAAGTTACTGCAAAGTGAAACCTCACTTTCCCAGCCCTGACTTAAGAAAAGTGGGTCTGATTCATTAAGGATCTTAACTTAAGAAACTTCTTATTTAAGTCTCCTGGACAAAACCATGTTACAATGCGAGGGGTGCAAATTAGTATTCTGTTTTGCACATAAGTTAAATACTGGCTGTTTTTTCATGTAGCACACAAATCCTTGATAGCTTATTTGTACACTGAAATTTAAAGTTTATATTTGTGTGCTACATGAAAAAACAGTCAGTATTTAACTTATGTGCAAAACAGAATACTAATTTGCACCCCTCGCATTGTAACATGGTTTTGTCCAGGAGACTTAAATAAGAAGTTTCTTAAGTTAAGATCCTTAATGAATCAGGCCCAGTGTTTTATGTGTCTACAATGCTTGTTGATATGTTAGCATTTTAAGCAAGGCACCATTTGGATTTTAATATAGAATTCTGTATATCTTTTTGCTGTTTTAATTATTGTTGGTTTTCAAATAAGAAAAATAAAGGTTGCTTTTTTTTTCTTTCTTCGTTATTATTTTTATTAAAGGTTTTATGGTAGGGGAAGGGATATAGCAAAAAGAAAAGGTGGAAAGGAAGGTGCATAGTAGGGAGCAGACAAAACAAAGCAAACCAGACGACATAGATTATTCATAGGCTGTGATAAGGGTCCTTTGCGCTCAAAGATGAATTGGATGTTCTCGGGTCCACTGGCGCATACTCTGGTTCTTGGCATTTTGCGCAAAATACAGCACGTATCAGCATTTAGGTTCCTTAATGAATCAGGCCCTTTGTCGCTTTGCTCTCCTTAATAACTCAGGCCCAAAGGAAAATTAGGAGCAATTGGCAATTATCTATTAAGTTTCTTTGCAAACCTTCTTAGTCCCATTGTTATTCATTTCCCGTTGTTGCTAAGATCAAAATCCACATTTTAATTTATTAGTTTCTCTGCAGAAATAAAGGTTAACAGTTTTGCAGAGTTCAGCAAAATTGTTTCCACAAAGTGCAGAAAGAAATACAACTAGCAATGGATATGATGGCTTGACAAGTTTTGAAGTGTCGACTGGGGAAGGGAGGGGGGTTTATATATTCGTACTCGATATTTGTCAGATGTCAGCTGAAATCTTCAGCACAACGATATAGGATATAAACTTTTATATATTAACTTCTGGTTTTTTCAACCACAAAGCATTATGGTTATTAATAATAATAATGTCCTATTTATATTCCTATCATTTGTGGACCATGAAATTAAAGGGGTTGTACACGTACCTGGCATTAAATGCTGACAGCTGGGTTTCCCAGCAATCAGCAAGGTAAGGGTAGGAGAGAGAGGAGTACACATTGCTGTGGGACTCGCGTATTGAGTTCTATTGTAAGACCTAGGACATTTTGCCTTGAATAAGCAACACAGCGAAACGCGCGTCGGCGTTACCGCTGGAGACACATAATCCTTTTATTTGAAGAAATTTAATCGTGCAATCTATACCCCATTATACCCAAAGATAGAGGGGATTAGGAGGCAGTTAGCAAGTCACACCCCATTATTTTTGCGCATTTAGGAGCGAGATTCGCCAAGAATATTTAGAATAGATCTACAAAACCCACTGACAGCTGGAGTGTGTGTGGATCATATTACTATTTATACTCATCGGAAGGGTGTATGTACTCTGACTAAATTAATATAAGATACCAGAAGAGATGGGTGGTTTAATACCATTTAATCTTTTGTAATCAGATATCCAGACTTGCTATCATACAGACTGGAGAATACTATATATAGATTCTATTATATATATATATATATATATATATATATGTATGCAAATAAATGAAGCAGTCTATTACATCTCTTGCAACTGTAGGTTATATATTTAATTGACCCCTCCATATAACTGCAGGTTAAACTAAACTATATCATTTATACCATATAATCCATGAATCAGGAGTATATAGGTACAGGATTATAGTGCATCCAGCTCATTTTATTAAGATCACTTTTTATGAGCACATTTTTATTCTATATTTCGCTTTTTTAAATAAATATCAAAAAAGGGTATATTTTAACAAAGGATGGTTCTAACACATGTTCAGTAAAATAACAAATCATAGAGGATTTTGTGCACCTAAATAAAGAAACTTCTGTTCTTCCTTCTTCCTACCTAAGACCTAGGACATTGTCAGTAGCTTTGCTCTTTCCCACATTGCGAGCTACAGTTCTCTGTTATCAGCCAATTCAATCAGGTTTCCTGCATACAGAGGGCTCATCCATACACATTTTCAGGAACTGATATGGTGCCATTGGCTATAGATCCATTATACATGCAGCAATGCAGCATGCAAGTGATCACAAGACAATGACCCGTATGTGGTTGCTGACAGTACGGCACTCTGGAATCTGTGGCACCTCATAAGTAAATGGCGATTTGGGCAGCGCGGTGGCTTAATGGTTAGCACTTCTGCCTTACAGCACTGGGGTCATGAGTTCGATTCCAGACCATGGCCTTATCTGTGTGGAGTTTGTATGTTCTCCCCGTGTTTGCGTGGGTTTCCTCCGGGTGCTCCGGTTTCCTCCCACACTCCAAAAACATACTGGTAGGTTAACTGGCTGCTATTAAATTGACCCTAGTCTGTGTGTATGTGTGTGCGTGTGTGTTTGTTAGGGAATTTAGACTGTAAGCTTCAATGGGGCATGGACTGATGTGAGTGAGATCTCTGTACAGCGCTGCGGAATTAGTGGCGCTATATAAATAAATGATGATTGCTCTCTGTGTAGACTACAAGGAAACGGTGGTACGTTACTGCCAGCGTCCTCACATTGCATTTCTGGAACACAGAAATTTTATCTGGACATGTTCGAAATGCAGACGCCAGCATGGAACGTTTCAGACACTAAAATGGTTGATAACAGAGGACAATAGCCTTCAATGATGTCGATAACAATGTCAATGTCAAATATTTTTAAAAATAGAATCCCACGCATTGACAACGTGTAACACCAGATATGTGTACATTGTATTCTGTTTGTAAAGTCCTTCCTGAAAAGGTTCTTGACTAGACAAGCCTGTAAGATGACCACAAATGGTGCCTTTTGTTTAGACATTTAGGCCATTGTTTACCAAATTGGCGGGTCATTGTACCATGTGTGGGTTCCAAAACAATCAATATAGGAAAGGGCAACAGGTCTAACAATGCCGCCATCCTGCAGCCATACATGCAGATATAGAGGTCAGCTCCTAAATACTGTATAGGTTTAATTTGGACATATTGGTTAACAATCCAGCCACTCAGTGGGTTTAATCAAAGCCTTAATACGCACCGCTACTGCCAGTAAATCTGAAGAAATATTCACATATAATATCTCAAGTTCTTCTAAGATCCGAAAAAGTTTTGCAATTTAATGTTTTCCCAAAGATTATGACATTTAGTGTATAGAAATTTAGATTATATCAGTCTGTATCCATCTCTTGTGTACGGTATGATTACCTTACCTCTATATGTATTATCTTATGTCTCTAGTAATGATAAGGTTGAACGTTAATATTGACTGTATAGAACAAGAAACAAAAAGGCCTCTCAATCTAATAGTTATATATTATATTGTTATTATATTACATTACATATCAACCACAAACTTTGTAGGGTGCTAATCCAGATAAAGGCATTCAAATAAGTAAAAAAATAAGAAGAAATGAATATATGGCACTAAAAATGATAAACCATCCATTTGAAATTATAATAATATTATTTATTGGAAGAGGTAAAAAATGTATGAGCATTTACACACAAATATGTCCTCATTAAACTCAAAAAATAATATTACCTAATACTGCTAACAGCAAGATTGTAGATCCCAAAATAAAGAGATTTAAACATGATAAATACAATTAATTATTAGATAAATTAATAAAATAATAAATTAAAGAACATAATCAGGATACATTACACAAGTGAATATATAAATAAATTGCAAGTGCCAAATTTATAGAAGTATAATACAAAATAAGCAATGCAGATTGTAAATAATCTATGATGTATAATTCATGGAAACATCAGAATGATCTCATAATATTCCATACTGGAGTCTATATGGGACCAGAATTAGCTGTCGGTACAAACAGTTATTAAGTCTCTGTAAAATGATTAATAGGTGTATATATATAAATCGGAGTTGAAAATTAGAGATGCTCCCTGACCCCCATGAACTAGTTTTGGTTTTGGTTTTGGATCTGGATTAGCTTCATGTTTTGGTTTTGGCAAAACAGCCCTCGTGTGTTTTGGTTTTGGATTTAATTTTGCTCTTTTTTTGCTCCTACATTATTATTAACCCTTAATAACACTAATCTCGACTCATTTGCAGTCAATTTTGACCACCTCACAGGTCACAATATTATTTTCATACACCTTCAAACAAAGACTGCAGCGACCTGGCCGGATGGTAAGCGACAGAGCAATGACTCAAACACACGGCAGTTCCTACCACATCTAGGACACATTGGCACACAGCAGTGGCAGAAAAGAAAAATGGTGCAGGATGGAAATGTCCTTGGGCCGTCCCACCCACCCCCTGCTATGTTGGATCTTAAAAAGGAATTCAAAACTAGCGAGATTGGAGATCCGACGACGTCACAATGACGTTTTGCCTCGTTTTCAATTTCAGAGGGCACTCGACAGAGTTCGGGTGTGTTCGGTTCTCGAGGAACCGATTTTGAGCATCTCTAGTTGAAATTAAATAGTTCAAAGCAGTGATGGGAGCTATACACATATATAATCCGACAGAAATCGGTGGAACACAGGATCACTGATATTAAAGACACTACCCACTTTAGTGCTGATAGAACCTGCAGTATAGATATCAAGTAAATCAAAGCATTGGTGGGAAATACTGAACCATATTTGTCGGTCTATAAATGATGGCATAAACTGATGCCAAATGCTAAATATATCGCTCCCAGTACGGATGGAGTGTCCAAGAGAAAAACATATTAATATTCCGTTTGTTTGCATCTGTGTTACTAGCTCAAAAGAAGTTTGGTGTATGATACAGACCCGGTCACTACGTACGAGATGATGGTGTCAGTCTCAGACTCACCGGATACTCCACACACTGGTAAATATTAGATAATATAAATTGTCAGTTTTTATTCACAGTATAACTTGTACAACAGTCCACATTGGGTCATCCAATCTAGAATAATCCAAAATAGAAATAGATTTTCTCCATCTTATACAATGTCTACATTATTGTACATAGAATTTCACAGATTTCTATGACTTATGTTTATAGATGGTGCTGTTAAAGGAATATAATGGAACTAACATCCAAGCCAATAATTAAATGCCAGAGAATGGAAACCACGGCAACTCTGACCTAACCAATCAGTACTGATATTTTGGATGTCACTGTAAAATACAGTCATCCGGTGTAAGGCGGGGAGTTGGTAAAACCATTGGATTTAATATGCAGAGAAATAAGTTTCCCAATGAAGAATTAGTTATGCCAATAAGTTCTGATGAACAGTTTAGTGAAATAAAGTGAAAATAACTTAAATATGTTATATACTCCCTTTAAATTGTCAACGTCATCAAGCCATGTTTCCATCTCCTACTGTTACTTTATTATATAAATAATATATTATGCATAATCTGTTAAATTATATACCACTGCATTGTTATTGCGGCTTCATAAAATCTTATAATAATAATTTATGCAACATCGGTATAAGAATGTATCTAAAAGGAATCTAAAAATCTCTCGATGCTTCACTGTGCATCTAAGCAATATTGCTAATACCATTATATGTACTAATGTCACCCTGTGTCAGGTTATTATTTGTGTTGTCATTTTTGCTGATGGTACAGCCTGAGTGAGCTAAACAAGGTACCTGCAGACAAATTGATTGATTGTTTTTGTTGAGTGTGTTAATGTCTCTGAAAGTTAACTGTGTCTGGCTGCTAATGCAAATGGGAATTCCAGCTTTTTTTATGGTCAATACTGACTCTTTATATCGGTCTAAAGGGAGTATAAACAAGTCACACAAATTGTGAGTAAAGATTTCTTGTCTGGCTTTTGTCTTTTTAACAGACGCTTATATTGAATTTACAGACTGTTAAGAGCACTGCTAGTCCAACTGCCAGCTTCAAATATATCTAATACTAAAAATAAAAATGGATTTATTCGCAATAAGAAAACACAAGGAAACTCTTTTTATTACTTTCCTATAATCTTAATGGAAAAAAAAAACTGAATGAATGAACTTAATTGAATGAATGAACTTAATTGACCTGGCCGGCCAATAAGCAAACAGCCTCACAAGAGAATGGTTTTCCTATTTTTCAGCCAATCAGATGCAAATCTCTGAATGGCTGTTGGTATTTTGACCCCTTTCATTCATTCGCAAATCCTTGTGGTTCTCAGGGTTTTCAATTGTCCCCCCTGCTTTAGTGGTAAGTAGCCCAGGCGTAAAGGAGAGTACATGCATTTTTGTCAGTTATTTATTAATTAAAATTTTTAAAATGACAGTCATTATCATAACATTGATGATTAGAATTCCTTTATCTTTACTCAGGATGCATCAAGATACACTTGGGATCTGATTCATTAAGGATCTTAAATTAAGAAGTTTCTTGTTGAAGTCTCCTGGACAAAACCATGTTACAATGCAAAGGGTGAAAATTAGTTTTCTGTTTTGCACATACGTTAAATACTGACTGTTTTTTCACACAAATACTTGATAGCTTATTTGTACACTGAAATTTAAAGTTGATATTTGTGTGCTACATGAAAAAACAGTCAGTATTTAACGTATGTGCAAAACAGAAAACTAATTTGCACCCCTTGCATTGTAACATGGTTTTGTCCAGGAGACTTAAGTAAGAATCTTCTTAATTTAAGATCCTTAATGAATCAGGCCCTTGGAGTGTATCTTTAAGCTGCAGTATATTTACAGTGTAGTTTGATTTGCACTTATCTTAAGATAGACGCAGTTCAACATTCCGCTGGAAGTTCTCAATTTTACATAAGCTTCGGCCGCCGAGTTGCCGCCTACTCTAAATCCGGTCCAGTGTGGTGATTCCAAAGAGGAGAATTTTCTGATGTATCGAATCTATATTCCTGTTGTTAGCATAACAGACAATGTGTTTCCTTCTTAATACATTTAGAAATTTTACTTTCCTGCAGTAACTGCAACTATAATCGTGTCTGTGACTCCAGTGAACGATTTTGATCCAGTGTTTAATCCAGCTACGTACACCTTCACGGTGCGGGAAACATCCGAAGGTAGAGTCTACCACGCAAGAATCACTAACACCTTTCTATATATCTTAATGATATCTACAAGGAAAAGATTCATTAAACTGTGATCGATTGCAGACCTTTTTCTTTTTATGTGAAGTCTGTTTGTTAATTGTTATGATTTAATTACAATATTATAGCATTTATCTTGCAAGCGGATCATGATTTTGATATGTCAGTAAATTAATTCAGGGTCCAAGCACATTGCTCAAGGTTTGTCTTGTTCAGTCAACTGACATCTGATAACCTCCTACTGAGCTCTTTAGGTCTCAAATTCCCCAGGCTGTTGTGCTTACAGAACCATGAGAATCGAAAACAAGTGATGGGGACGATCTCCCAAAATTTAAAGGTCACAGACAGAAGATTGGTTGATTTAAGAAAAATGCAGAAGTTCGATAAGGCTGTTTGCCAACCATACAGTCAAGTCCATAAATATTGGGACATCGACACAATTCTCATATTTTGGGCTCTATACACCACCACAATGGATTTGAAATGAAACAAACAAGATGTGCTTTAACTGCAGAGTTTCAGCTTTAATTTGAGGGTATTTACATCCAAATCAGGTGAACGGTGTAGGAATTACAACGGGTTCTATATGTGCCTCACACTTTTTAAGGGGCCAAAAGTAATGGGACAATCGACTCAAAAGCTATTTCATGGACATGTGTGGGCTATTCCCTCGTTATTTCATCATCAATTAAGCAGGTAAAAGGTCTGGGGTTGATTCTAGGTGTGACATTTACATTTGAAATCTGTTGCTGTCGACTCTCAATATGAGATCCAAAGAGCTGTCACTATCAGTGAAGCAAGCCATCATTAGGCTGAAACATTAAAACAAACCCATCTGAGAGATAGCAAAAACATTAGGTGTGGCCAAATCAACTGTTTGGAACATTCTTAAAAAGAAAGAACGCACCGGAGGGCTCAGCAACACCAAAAGACCCGGAAGACCACGGAAAACAACTGTGGTGGATGACAGAAGAGGTTTTTCCCTGGTGAAGAAAAACCCCTTCACAACAGTTTGCCAAATCAAGAACACTCTCTAGGAGGTAGGTGTATATGTGTCAAAGTCAGCAATCAAGAGAAGACTTCACAAGAGTGAATATAGAGGGTTCACCACAAGATGTAAACCATTTGTGAGCCACAAAAACAGGAAGACCAGATTAGAGTTTGGCAAACAACATCTAAAAAGCCATTACAGTTCTGGAAAAACATCCTATGGACAGATGAGAAAAAGATCAACTTGTACCAGAGTGATGGGAAGAGAAGAGTATGGAGAAGAAAAGGAACTGCTCATGATCCAAAACATACCATCTCATCAGTGAAGCATGGTGGTGGTAGTGTCATGGCGTGGGCATGTATGGCTGCCAATGGAACTGGTTCCCTTGTATTTATTGATGATGTGACTGCTGACAAAAGCAGCAGGATGAATTCTGATGTGTTTCAGGCAATGTTATCATATATATTCAGTCAAATGCTCCAGAACTCATTGGACGGCGCTTCACAGTGCAGATGGACAATGACCCGCAGCATACTGCAAAAGAAACCAAGGAGTTTTTTACGGCTAACAAGTGAAATGTTATGCAATGGCCAAGTCAATCACCTGACCTGAATCCGATTGAGCATGCATTTCACTTGATGAAGACAAAACTGAAGGGAAAAGGCCCCAAGAACAAGCAGGAACTGAAGACATTTGCAGCAGAGGCCTGGCAGAGCATCACCAGGGATGAAACCCAACGTCTGGTGATGTCTATGCCTTCCAGACTTCAGGCTGTAATTGACTGCAATGGATTTGCAACAAAGTATTAAAAAGTGAAAGTTTGATGTAGGTGTTTAGTTTAGTTTGTCCCGTTACTTTTGTTCCTTATAGAAACCGTTATAATTCCTACACTGTTCACCTGATCAACCATTTACCGTCTGATTGGCCCGATAATCGTCTGAAAACACAGATGTAAATTCCCTCAAATTAAAGCTGAAAGTCTGCAGTTAAAGCACATCTTGTTTGTTTCATTTCAAATCCATTGTGGTGGTGTATAGAGCCCAAAATATGAGAATTGTGTCGATGTCCCAATATTTATGGATTTGACTGTACATAGACCTAGACGCATAACCCCATTTCTGCTTACGGGAAAGTGCCTTTATGCCATACTTGCCTTATCCCGTTAGAATATCCGGGAGACTCACAATATCATAGAGTCTTCCTGGACTACGGGAAAGAAGGCCACCTTACCGGATCCCATCTATCCTTCTTGTAAAGAGGACGGGAACTTAATGATGTGGATTGCGTTATCATTGACCCATCCCTGCTGCAGGATGTTGTCATTTTTCAACTGGGGGGGTAGTCCCGTTTTTAAGTAGTTGGGTCAAAGTAACGTAAGATGTATTTAGGCCCCTTCACCATCATATTGTGGCCCTTCATCATATTACTGCACTCCTTCACCATATCACTCTGTCTTACCCTTCACCATCTCACACTCTGTGCCCTCCTCTTCATCAGCTCACACTTTGTCCCCATTTCAGCATCTCACTCTGTCCCCCCCTTTAGCATCTCACTCTGTCCCCCCCTTCAGCATCTCACTCTGTCCCCCCCCTTCAGAATCTCACTCTGTCCTCCTTTACTCTCCGTTCCTTTACTTACCTTAAATTCTGCAGTGTGTATGCACTCTAAGATTGGTCATCTAATGATTGGGCTGTTATCTGATGTGTACCCCAGTAAAGGTCCTTAAACTCTGTACAGGAGTAATCAGAAAAAGTCCCAAATATAGCAGTCTGTCGTTATAATAGTCCCATCACAGCGGTGAGTAAGTATTTTCTTATGTCATTGAGTTGATATCTCTACACTCAAGCTGCTCTCAATTTGCTGCCACACCCCATGTAAAACCACTCCTGAGCACACGTACCCTCTGTCTATACAACTTCAGCATCACCCACTTAGTAAAACAAATAAGGCGGGGGTTCTTGACCTGTGCTACACAACCTAAAAACTAGGTTCCCCATGACATTTATGTTTGGAAAACTTTGGTGGGCTGTCCGCTAATAAACTAATAATGAAGAATATTTTAAGATTATTTTGTGCAATTTTAAAAAAAATATTTATAGCCATCAGTAAAATAATGCACTAACTCAATGTTATTTTGGTATTCAAAGCTGGCACCGTAGTTGGACAAGTGACCGCTACAGATGAGGATCGCCCAAGCTGCATAAGATATAAAATACGGGACGGTAACACTGATGTTATTAATAGATTTTGGATAAATCCAACATCTGGAATCATAGAATTAGTGACCCGGCCAGATTTTGAGGCTAAGGAGTCGCACACATTGACTATTGAGGCTTCAGACTGTGACCCAATTCACCCTCGTACAGCTATTGCAAAAGTAAGTAAAGTGATTGAAGTGTTAATATGGGATTAACATATGAACTTGTTTTGTTAACTGGCTGATGTATCTATATTCTGTCATTCATCATCATCATCACCATTTATTTATATAGCGCCACTGATTCCGCAGCGCTGTACAGAGAACTCATTCACATCAGTCCCTGCCCCATTGGAGCTTACAGTCTAAATTCCCTAACAAACACATAGACAGAGAGAGAGAGAGAGAGAGAGAGAGAGAGAGAGAGAGACTAGGGTCAATTTGTTAGCAGCCAATTAGCCTACTAGTATGTTTTTGGAGTGTGGGAGGAAACCGGACTACCCGGAGGAAACCGACGCAAGCACGGGGAGAACATACAAACTCCACACAGATAAGGCCATGGACAGGAATTGACCTGTAAGGCAGAAGTGCTAACCACTTAGCCACCGTGATGTACAATTGGACTGGAAAAAAGACTTCAACAGGTTTTGTATCTGCAGGTGACTATAATTTATTGCTCATAGCTGCCCTCTTGCAACTTTTGCTAAATACATTGCTTTATCTTTCTGGTTCCCTATCGTGCTTCTGAGCAATGTCTTGATATAATCAGGTAGTGCTGTTTATTTTTGGTACCCTGGGATAAGACACAAAGAGGCCCCTGAGTGCAATTTTGCCAATGCAGAAAGTACAACCGATCTGCCTTGTATTCCATGGCATACAATTAAACGACTCTGCTTGATGATATAAATTCATGCATGAAAAACTCAGACAGAAGCCAGAGATTTTAAACAATGTTATCAGTAAAAGTTTGAGGAGGGCTTGCAGAAACAGATGCCAATAGTGTAAGGCTGGGTAGACACTACAGGGTTTTCAGCTGATTGGGCCAATCACACGATAAAGGACCGTTCTGCCTGATTAGTGTGTATGCTCCAGCGATGAATGATTATCGTTCCAAAGCACATCGTATTGTTTGATTTTTAAACCAAACTAAAAATCTCGTTCAACGACAGAACAATGTCGTTCCAATCCTGCAGTGTGTACACACACAGGACCGGCAGTGTCCATAGATCTCTATGGAGTGTGCAGAGTCAAGATCTTTTCAGCCGATGGTTATGACAGATGAATAGCACAGATCTGAAGGTAAAAACATGTAAAACGTGTATAGTGTGTACCCATGAATCGGGATGCTGATCGGGACTTTTTTGTTTTCAGCCGCTGGTAAAATCGTTAACAATATCGCATCGGGAGAAATTCTCTGTAGTGTCTACCTAGCCTAATGGTCAATTGTCCTGCTGTATAATTCAGGATAATTTACAATACCTAAACTTTAGTGCTTTCATGTGTTGAGATAACGGAGTTCATACTTCTGCCTCCGTCCAATCAGAGCCCTCCATCAAAGAGGCTTAAGGCCACTGAAATTCAATATTCTTGCATGAGGCAACCCTGAAATCTAGAGATTTGTTTTACTGACTCATGCTTTTGGTCTGGAAACTTCTCAAACTGAGGCTGGGGAGATACGTGGGCATGGCCTGATAATCGAGTACAATTGAAAAACAGAGAGATGAGACAATAGAAGAGAGTGCTTCCTATATTTCTTTGACATTTAACATTTAAGAATAAAATAAAATAAATTATTTAAGTGAATGATGGTTGGAGTCCTAAAGTGGTAGTGGGATGGACTTGATGCTTTCATGTTTTCTACCCTGCGGAGAATCCACTAGGCACGGATTGGGTTTATGGGGGTGGTTTCAAAGACTGTGAAATGGACGTACAGTTTGAAATGTGCAAGCTTTGTGGGTCCACAGATTTTGTCTTTCGTAAATTAACCTTAATGACACTTGATGTACCAGATAAAAAAAAATGTGAACACCACTGATTGAAATTGCACCTTTTTGCATGATTTCAATTTATCAGTCATTATAAAAACAACAAAACATTAAAACACGACTATGGTTAATTTTTACATGATCAGATGGTCATGGGACAGTATATAGCTTTTGTGAAGTATTAAAACTTTTAACACTCCATCCATCATCGTTTATTTTTATCATTTGTTTATTTTTAATCTGCAAATAATAACACAGATCAGGTAGATGGTCAGAGAACAATTTCTATGTAAGCCATTATATAAATATATATATATCTAATATATAAATGTCTAGTGGCGTGTGTTAGTCTGTCTGTCTGTGTGTGTGTGGGGAAAAAATAAAACCAAGCTGCAGCGCCACCTGCTGGGCGGAGTTATACACTGACCTACTAAATTCTTAGTGTGTGTGGAAAAAAAATTCAGAAAGGGCTGAAATTTGGTATACTAAAATGTTTTTAATTTGTTAATTTAATTTGTTAATTGTTAAAAGTGTTTATAAAGATTTAAAAAAAAAATATATATATTTCTTGAAGGAGAAGTGACAGTTGGGAGTGGTTGGTGGTTGCCGGGGGTGACAGTTGGGAGTGGTTGGTGGTTGCCGGGGGTGACAGTGGGGAGTGGTTGGTGGTTGAGGCCTGGGCTATGGCCTAAATGCATGACAAGAACCTTTTTAACACCTTAAGTAGCTTGATTTGACTAGAATGCATGAGTATCATGCACGGGTTAACTTGTATATATATATATATATATATATATATATATATATAGATACATATGTAGGTATATATATATAAATATATATATCACAATAACGGCAATATTCGTTATTACACTTTCCTCTCACTTGGTGATGACCGGTGTTTGCAGTGTGTAAAGAATAATGCACAACAATGACATGCCCCCCCCCCATTTAAATAGTGACCATAACTTATACCGCTTTAAAGCTATAAGAACATTAGTTTAATGTGTGATACTACAAGTCCCAGCATGCCCTGGTAACCAATAACTGCTTGGCTATTTTTGTAAAGCTGGTGATCATCAGCGGCACGTATCTTTACATCAGGGCTAGAGTAGCCGCAGTGGATTCACCTCCTAGCAGAAGTATCTGCTCACCCTCACTCTATATAAGTTGCACCACTCCCCAAACCGCCTGTCCTGGCCTAGGTACGCTACACTAAAAATTCCCTGTTGTATATGTCAGCATATACAACAGTAAAACAAATCTAAATACAATTCTGAATTGGTCTTATAGAGAGTTTCTATAATGATGCTATCTAGGGCAGCTGTATAATACAACAAAACAGAAGGGCATAAAAAATTATGGCAATAAGTTTAAAAAAACAAAATACCTCAAAACAAACAATTAATTTTCTTGATGCAAAAGTCTACATTAGTGGTATTTACTTTGTTGATATATCTAATAATGCTTAAAGATTACAACATATATATAATGCTGTGTAAGGGTTAGGAAGGGCACCAGTTCAATTGCCGACCTCAGGCTAAAAACACCTCTGTGGCAGTATACAATGAAATCAGTGCCCTGGGTGAGAGAGACCATTGGAAACTCCTTCCGCCCCCCCCCCCCCCCCCAATAATTTTTGGTGGGAATAAAAGCTGCCTTCCAAGGCGAGCGCTGCTGGAGGAGAAGCAGCCATTTTACTGTGGGCGGTGCCTAGACGGATCTCCAACCCTGTGCTGCTCTATCTACCTGTTCTTACAGCTCTGACAACATAGCAAAACATTTGTAAATGTCACTTGCTGCTTAGCTGGATCCTGGTGGGACCCTGTAATGGGCCAAGGCAGTGTCTCTGCTTTCTGTTACAAACATACAAGATCATACCACCCAACCGCCCCAATTTAGGCGAGACAGTCCCGAACTGAGGGCTGTAACCCGCCATCCTGATCGGGACAGCTATGCCCCAGGGGTGGAAATGTTGGGAAGTATTGTCTACTCACAGTAAACAGGTGCCGTGCTCATTGGTGCGCATGATAATAAAGGTGATTGGAGTAGAGGGGAGGAGAAAGTGAGCAGCCTATGCCCAGGATGTGACCATGTTCCCCATCATGACATAGCCACGCCCCCATCATGACATAGCCACGCCCCCATCATGGCATGGTCACGCCCCTGTCCCGATGTTAGCTACCCAAATGTTGGGAGGTGGGCATACTTACAGTGGCACAAAGTATGACAATATAGAAGACAAGGTTTGAAACCCGGATTGCTGCATACCCGAGTCTTATTTTTAGACCCTTTTACTGATATGCTGTTTATATGGTTTTTGCAAGGTGTCTATTAACATAACAGAAGAGAATGACGAGGCCCCAGTGTGTAAGCCATCCAGATACACTGCAGTCATCTACGACAATATCACCTCTGGGATAAACATCAACAACTTCAGGATCAACTGCAAAGACAGGGACTCTGATGACACGGCTATGCGGTTTGAAATAGCATCAGGTGTGTAAAAGTGGAATGCACAACCCCCTCCAATACCGTGTATGAGTGTATATGCCCTCATATGGGTTTTGTCATCCCGGCTAGCACATAAATGCTCAATGCCCCCTTATTTGATGGCTTGATGCAGTGAATATGTGTGTGATTAGTTTTCTACTGCTACACGGAACACATGATTAAATCTACTCTTCCAGAGTGGTATGTGAGCTGTACAATTCACCAAGTCTGTGCATTCACAGAAATAATTAAAGTGCACTTGTTGCCAATGGGCAGTAGAGGCAGCTGTTTTGGGAGATGAACCAATATTCAATAGAAATAGAGAAACCCGGTGGTAGCCGCCTTCAATTAAACTGAAATGTAATGTCTAAATTACTTTATTTTTATAATTCAATAACGTTTTTATTCACTACATTATATATAAAAAATATTAACAATCGAGTATAATGAACAAATAACTATATTATCAATCACTATATTAAAGAATTTCTTTATACACTACATTATATGTATAAGTTCTTCCATCGAAGTTACATTTCTGGGTATGGTTCCTGCAAGACACGCTGAAATATGTGGCTGCAAATAATTGTCACAGTTTCCAGACCACCCAGCAGGTCACATGTTCCAGGTCACCCAGCAGGTCTGCAAATAACTGTCACAGTTTCCAGACCACCCAGCAGGTCACATGTTCCTGGTCACCCAGCAGGTGCACAGTGAGAGATCACTAACTGTCACAGTTTCCAGATCAATCAGCAGGTGCATAGGTGTATTGCCAACTGTTACGTTTTACAGAGGACAATGGTAATGTATTAGCGGGTGCAAAATAACGATGCAATTGATTATAATGCCAAGTCTACAAACCAAGACCTTTAATTTGGTATATGATGTGCCCTGCTCAGACAACGGCGTCATAGAAACAAGTCACTCATAAAAGTCGTACTTGTGCTATTAATATATAGATGTAGTTTATCAATTTGATATATGAACCAGCTTGAGTCCCATTGGTTCCTAATGAATTGATACACTGTATTCTCATGAATATGGGTTTAACTCACCAAAAAACTGCAATTAATATATACAGATAACCCATGACTTCAGATTTTCTATAATAAACTCATATCATAGCTGTTATGAGCTCTGAAATTCTGATCAGTAATTGCCTTTTTAATATTTATACCATCTTTAGTAAATAGGCTCCATAACATTGCCATTTATCACCAAATGACCTCTACAGACCCATTATCCTCGAAACTGAACCCATGTATTCTGGACTGATGGACATTTTTGTCATTTTGATCCTTTCTGTTCTTTTTCAGGAAACATTAATAACCACTTTGCTTTTGATCCCACTCACGGCTCCCACAATCCTAAACTCATTGTGAAGACCCCTTTTGATTTTGACAATGGGGCAGACATGGAACAGAAATACAACCTAGTGGTCCACATAATCGACGATAATGTTAAGCATGGCAAGGTTCAACTGCCACAGACAGGGACGACAATGATAATGATAAGGGTGGTCCGGACCAACACACCAGCTCCACCTACTACGGACTATTATGTAAGTGTTACAGCAGACTTCTTATCATCTAGTTGTCTCAAATGAATTGTTTTTTTGTAAGCAAGTTTTGTCTGGATTAAAGGAGGTTATTGTAAGGAGATCTCAATTCAGTAACTGGTACTTAATTTGTTGTCCTTGTCAAAAAATTATCTGGGGCCTGATTCATTAAGGATCTTAACTTAAGAAACTTCTTATTTCAGTCTCCTGGACAAAACCATGTTACAATGCAAGGGGTGCAAATTAGTATTCTGTTTTGCACATAAGTTAAGTACTGACTGTTTTTTCATGTAGCACACAAATATCAACTTTGATTTCAGTGTACAAATAAGCTATCAAGTATGTGTGTGCTACATGATAAAACAGTCAGTATTTAACTTATGTGCAAAACAGAATACTAATTTGCACCCCTTGCATTGTAACATGGTTTTATCCAGGAGACTGAAATAAGAAGTTTCTTAAGTTAAGATCCTTAATGAATCAGGCTCCTAGTTTTCTTTCTATTGCCCCCAACTCTGCCTCCCCTGGTTTTATTGACAATTGTGATATATGACCTCCCACTCTTTTGTTGTCACATATGTTCCACCACCATTCTCTAAATGTCTCTTATACCACAAACCCTTTATTCCCAGTACCAACGTTAAGCCTTTCATATACTATTACACCAGAATGTTAATTTATGGGGTCACATACACTTCACAACTCTGTATCCATAGTGACTTTTTTCAAATCTCGTTTTTTTGCAACAGAAGAGAAGGGGACTAACAATCGTAGACATGGAAGTCAACACATATGACTCTTCGGCCTGGTATGTGCCCTTTCTTTTGACTCTCTTGGCTTTGTTCCTTGCTGCTCTGATTGGCTGGGCATGCCACCTGCTTTGGAAGTATACCAACTTGAAAGAACTGTGCCAGAGAGCAAGAAACAAGATGCCCAAAAAGAGGTGAGACCCAGGTGTGTGTGTGTGATTGTGTATGTGTCTATATATTTATAAATTGTGATTAACATGTAACTCTTCTGCTCTTTATTGATAGAGTCAGGACTTACAAGGCAGGTAAGTGCCTGTTCCTCTCTGTCTGAATCAGACTTGTAGTCAGTCTTTTAGAGTCTTCTCTAATACTCTTTTCTTCTGTTACAACAATAAGGAACGAAAAAGGAGAAGGTGGAAGTGATAACAGTAAGTCCCCCTTATATGTTTGTAATGTTATTACTAGAGATGCTCAGGCTCGGTTTTCTGAAAACCAAGCCCCCCTGAACTTAGGGGATCCGAGTAGGCTCGCGAGCCGGCTCGGTACTTTTGCACGTCCTCGATCTGAATCGAGGCAAAACGTCATTGTTGTGTTGTCGGATCTCGCAGGTTTTGGATTCCATAAGTAGCTCCCTCCCCAGGAGATCCAGCGCCATTGCTCATACAGAAACAGGGTTAGCAGTGTTCCTGTCACTCTCCACTCTCCAGTGACATTGCTCAGTGCCATTGCTCAACAGATATAGGGGTAGCAGTGTTCCTGTCACTCTCCAGTCTCCAGTGTCATTGCTCAGTGCCATTGCTCACACAGAAACAGGGGTAGCAGTGTTCTTGTCACTCTCCAGTCTCCAGTGACATTGCTCAGTGCCATTGCTCACACAGAAACAGGAGGGGTAGCAGTGTTCTTGTCACTTGACAAAAATTGACTGGAAATGATTGGAAATTAATGTTATTGAGGTTAATAATAATGTAGGGATAAAAAAAAGAGCCAATTTATGTGATTTTAGCAAAAAAAAATAGGGATTTTAGAAAACAAATCGGTTTCCTAAAACTAAAACACAAAGTTAATTCAGATCCAAAACCAAAACCAAAACACGGGGTCAGTGAACATCTCTAGTTATTACAGAAAACCCTTCTAGTCATTACAATGCTTCCTCTGTATACCACCAATTTGAAACATAAGTTATAAATAGTGTTACAGTGAGAGTGACATTATACAGAGGCCAATGGAGGCATTTTTTTCTAACTTCATATGTAAAAGACTACGATAGGAAACATCACAGCTACTTGTGGCCACTTTTGGGTGATTATAGAGGACGATTGTTTACATTTTACTAGTTTACGTAAACTTTTAGATAGCTTAAAGGGCTGCAAAACCTCAAAGACAAGTTAAACTAGGATATATACATCCATGGATTTAAATAACACTCACGTACACATAGGCATAATCTCTGTTCATTCAGGATGTAGAACCTCATATTTCCAAATTCAATTAGTTGAACAAGTGAACGGAATCTCATAAACAGCATGTGAGCCTTGGTGAATCTCTATCTGTAAACATCATACTATGACTTATCAACTAATTTGGAACCAGTGGTGCAGCAATAGAGTTTATAGTGATAACAACTTCAATGGGGCCCTTACTGCAACTCCCAAATGTTCTGGCTCAGTGCCGATTGGTTCTCTTTCTCTCTTTGCAGCTGTGTTGACGGCAGCACAGTCTGTTTAGCAGTTGTAGGGGCTTTCTAATTAAGGAGCGCTGTACAATAAGTTTATCAGACAGCAACTCCGTAAAAAACTCAGAGATAAACTCCAATATCTACTAAGCAATCTGCATTGGTGTTTCCGCATATCCTGGAAACCCCAGCTAAGATTTTGCACCGTGGTTATTCCACTATTTGGAGCTATGAAGCTGCAGACAGAATGCCAGTCTGCCCGATGCTTATGTCATGGGTAGATCATCATCATCACACCATTTATTTATATAGCGCCACTAATTCCACAGCGCTGTACAGAGAACTCACTCACATCAGTCCCTGCCCCATTGTGGCTTACAGTCTAAATTCACTAACACACACACACACAGAGACACACACACTAGGGTCAATTTGTTAGCAGCCAATTAACCTACCAGTATGTTTTTGGAGTGTGGGAGGAAACTGGAGCACCCGGAGGAAACCCACGCAAACACAGGGAGAACATACAAACTCCACACAGATAAGGCCATGGTTGGGAATTGAACTCATGACCCCAGTGGTGTAAGGCAGAAGTGCTAACCACTACACCACCATGCTGCCCATGATGGTAATAATGTTGAGTACTGTAGTGGTTCCTCTTTTAAGGAGTTCTTGGTATAGAGATAAACAGACAAGTATGTTTAAAAGTTTTCCTTATAACTTAGTAAATTTCTTTCTTTTCTTCTTTATAGGAAACTACAACATATGGAACGGTGTTTAATGGGGAGGCTGTGGATCCAAGTAAGCGTTTTTTAACTTTTTATTTTACTTGAAAGTGGACATCATGTGAAATGTTGGCAATAATTAGGGTCGGAACAGTGCATTCACCTCCAGGCTACATAGCGTGCATTCCCTGTACAGTTGGGGTAGTGCTGCCATTGGCAACAAGTGGCTTTGTATACCTGGCTGCAAATAATGATTTGGGTCAGAATGAATGTTATCAGGGTTGGAGGTAAGGCATAAAATAAAAGATCATATTTTTCTAACTCATATAGGGCCTGATTCATTAAGGAAAGTTAAGAAAAATATTGAGCAAATTTTCTTACTTAAGTGTTCTGGACAAAACCACGTTGCAATGCAAGGGGTGCAAATGAGTTTATTATTTTGCACATAATGAAAATACTGGTTATTTTTTCAAGTAGCACACAAATACTTGATAGCTTTATTTATACACTGAAATTTAATGTTGATTTGGACATGCCCTACCCCAACTATAAATCTGCCATCACATTTTAAATTTACCTCCCCCTCCAATGCAACATGGTTTTGCCTTACTTGCTTACTTTTGCTTAACTTTCCTTAATGAATCAGGCCCATAGCGTTTATCTTTATCTGACATTGCTGCTCTAGTTTGTAATCTGCCCTGGTACCTTTGTTGCTAACCCTTGTCGCTGGATAGAAGAGTCTATTTACTAATAGTTACATATCTAGTACAATTCTGCACCATTATTCAATTGCTATGGCCTGAAATACAACCTATTTTATGGTACATATTTACATGTTGATGTATTCAGTATCTTTACAAATATCATCCCATAGGGAAAAAAAATTGTTTCTTAAACCCTCTGTAGGACCTAGGATCTGAAGGTCTCCATTGACTGTTGTATTAATCCACAAAGTCTTAGGCTGAGTACATACTACAGAAAATATCTCCCTATGCGGCATCTTAAACGCCTTTACCGACAACATTAAAAAGAGCATGCCAATTCATGTGTACACACTTTATATGTTTTACAAGATTTACCGTGAGATCAGTGCTCTTCATCTGTCATAACCATCGGCTGACAACATTGTGACTTTGCACACTCCATAGAGATCTATGGACACTAAGGTCCTGAGTACATACACACTGCAGAGTTGGAACAACATCGTTCCATTGTTGAGTGACATTTTTAGTCTGGTTTAAAAATCAAATCAAACTATACGATGTGCTTTGGAATGATAATCGTTGTTTGATTGGCCCGGTAATTGTCTGAAAGGGTTGGTCGTGTGTCACTGACATGGACTTACCCAACTTGAGAAGGCAGAAGCTGGCAATTATGAAACAATGTTAACAGCGAAGGTTTAAAACCACTACCTGGAGTCGCGAGGAATGCAGAAGCCGGCACACAGAAAGTCATGTGACATTCTGGGACTATACCAGTACTAGGGGTGTTAAATGAGTAATGCAGGGAGACGGCGGATGTACAATATTTTATAGCAAGGCTTGTACTTTGTACATTCGGCGCTTCTATGCATTACTTCGATAACACTCCTAATAACAGTATAGTCCCAGAAAGTCACATGACTTTCTGTGTGCCGGCTGCTGCATTCCTCGCGATTCTACCAGGTAGTGATTCGAAACCTTCGGTGTTAATATTGTTTCGTGATTGGCAGCTTTTGCCTTCTCAAGTTGGGTAAGTCCTTGTCAGTTAGTGACAGTCTGAAAGCCTGTATTGTGTACCCTGCCTTACTTTCTGTCCTGTCTTCATCCAGTCCTATAACCGTCCATTACATTTTCCCCTCTTGTCTTAGTCACAGGGAACACGTACGAGTATAACACAAAGTCGGGAGCTAGAAGGTGGAAGGCCAATCAAGGCAAGGAAGACAATGTGAAACTTTCAGATATTTCCACAGTGTCTGAAACCCTGCCGCCCACTCTTCCCACTGCTCCTGCTTTAAAGAATACCTGAGGAGAAACCTGTCTCGAGAAAAGACCATATTTTTTTAAGATCATCTGATATATTTTACGGATAGTCAAATCTGATTATAATTCTTTTGCTGATGTTGTTTGATTTTTTACTGCATAATAAACATGAGAGATTTTACATTCCTCAATTTATCCTAAACATGCTTACCCCTGTACAATTCTCCACCACTTCCATTCATTTATTATTAAAAGGTAACTAAAAAACACCTCTTCTATTCATATAATCAGGTAAGTTCATATATATTCTCGTGTGCAATGTGTTTCTAACCATCCGTTCTTGAACTGGGGGCACTACTGTGTATCCAATGACGTTTAAAACACTATGCATTGCTCATTATTGTGCTGTAATGTTTCTTGCATATTTCTCTGTACAGAGATTTTTAATTAGGAGGAAAAAACATTGCTTGTCATAAATTTTATCTGTGATTGTGTCAATATATCTATTTTTGTTTGCATTGTAAATCGTGTATTAAGCTGCTCCTGGGACTCACACTCTCAGTATCTGACATGCTGTACCAATTTTTATATGTGAATGAGTTTTTGTCTGGGCACTACTAATGATTTGGGGGCACTACTATGGCATAATGTTATTTGGGGGCACTATTGTGGCATAATATGATTTGGAGGCCCTACTGTGGCATAATATGAGCTTGGGGCACTACGATGTGGCATAATATGAACTGGGCGCACTACGGTGTGGCATAATATAAACTTCTGCCAAAGGCAAGTCCTTCATTGTTGAATATGATGGGAGCCCAAAGAAGTTGCTGTATCGGGGCCCAATATTCCTCTTGTCGGCCCTGCCTGTGAGTCAAGGGGGTAGACGTCTCCAGGTAAATAATCTAAATATTTCCTATCTAATCAAACTGATGGATCACATCCAATTATCTCTCACCCACCTCCTCTATCCCCCTTAATTTATATACTGTGTTATTTGAAATGAATAGAAAAGACGCATATCCAATTACTGTAGTAAAAAAAATATTTTTCTCTGACAATTTGCTGTAGATGGAAATACTTTTAATGCAACCGTGTGGGTTCAAATGATCATTCAGTAGTTATGTTTTTTTTTTAGAAATATGTTAGAGTTTTATTTCATGTGGAATGATTCATGAAAATTCTGCCATTACTATTTAATTGAGGAAAAAGGGTACCTGTTACCTATATGTGTGTAAGTATTCTGTTGTTGCTATTTTGTGGGAGATTTGAAAAAAGCAAAACATTTTTTTCCTACAGTGGCGCCTGTATAATTGGTGGAATTGTTGTAGTATGGGCAGGGCTATCTTAACAACATTATGGGCCCCCGGGCAAAGCAGTGCACCGAGGCCCCTAGATATAGATATATATATAGATATAGATGTATAGAGATACAGATATAGATATAGATATATAGAGATAGAGATAAATAGATGTACTTGCTCAGTGACCCTTGAAGGTTTTTTTTGCAGGTTTTTTTTCTTTTGCAGGATTATTTATTTTCATTAAGAGCCGTGCCTATGGGGCCCCCTTGCACGTGTTGCCCCCGGGCACCTGCCCATCGTGCCCAATGGAAAAGATGGCCCTGAGTATCGGGTGGCGTGGTGGTGGCAATGTTGTAGTGTGTTTGGGGCTTAGTATTGTTAATAAGTAGGAGAGGGTATTGCTGTAATGTGGGGTTGATGCCGGTTGCTGTAATGTGGGTGGTGATGCTGGTTGCTGTAATGTGGGGTTGATGCCGGTTGCTGTAATGTGGGGGATGATGCCGGTTGCTGTAATGTGGGTGGTGATGCCGGTTGCTGTAATGTGGGGGGTGATGCCGGTTGCTGTAGTGTGGGGATGATGCCGGTTGCTGTAATGTGGGTGGTGATGCCGGTTGCTGTAATGTGGGTGGTGATGCCGGTTCCTGTAATGTGGGTGGTGATGCTGGATGCTGTAATGTGGGGGGTGATGCCGGTTGCTGTAGTGTGGGGATGATGCCGGTTGCTGTAATGTGGGTGGTGATGCCGGTTGCTGTAATGTGGGGTTGATGCCGGTTGCTGTAATGTGGGGGATGATGCCGGTTGCTGTAATGTGGGGGGTGATGCCGGATGCTGTAATGTGGGGGATGATGCTGGTTGCTGTAATGTGGGGGTGATGCCGGTTCCTGTAATGTGGGGGTGATGCCGGTTGCTGTAATGTGGGGGGTGATGCCGGTTCCTGTAATGTGGGGGGTGATGCTGGTTGCTGTAATGTGGGGGTGATGCCGGTTGCTGTAATGTGGGGGTGATGCCGGTTGCTGTAATGTGGGGGGTGATGCCGGTTCCTGTAATGTGGGGGGTGATGCCGGTTCCTGTAATGTGGGAGGTGATGCCGGTTGCTGTAATGTGGGGGATGATGCTGGTTGCTGTAATGTGGAGGTGATGCCGGTTCCTGTAATGTGGGGGGTGATGCCGGTTGCTGTAATGTGGGGGATGATGCTGGTTGCTGTAATGTGGAGGTGATGCCGGTTCCTGTAATGTGGGAGGTGATGCCGGTTGCTGTAATGTGGGGGGTGATGCCGATTGCTGTAATGTGGGAGGTGATGCCGGATGCTGTAATGTGGGGGTGATTGATGTAGTATGAGGGAGTGTAGCTATAAATCAATTGGGGTAGGCTTTTAAAATAAATAAATAAGTAAATAAATAAACAAATCTACAGCTTTTGAGCAGGCTGGGGTAACCTTAGGCTGCAATCTGGCTGCAATTGCAGCTCATGTGCCAGATCAAATAAGGAGGGACATTGAGAAAGGCACATTTATAGATATATACTCCTGACAGAAGCAGGGCTAAAGGATAAAGAAAATTTTGTGAGAGAGGAGTGGCGCAGGCTGATGCATATGAAACGGTGGGTAATTGGCTAAGCATGAAGCTTGTCTACACAGGATGTTACTTACAGGCTTTCCCAGGGATGGCTATGAGTAAGGTAAATGACACAAATTGTATCCACTAGTCTATAAGAAGTTCCAGGGGACCGTCTGGAGGGAATACGACAAAGCCTTTCGGCTGAAGTCGCAGGATCAGAAACCAATTAAGTCAAGGAACATAGAGCTCAGGTTAAACGCCCAAGGCAGTGTAGCTATGGAAAGGGGGTGAGGCAGCAAACCCAGGGGTAGGGAGACCTAGTTTCCAAAGGCAGTACAGGCTTGGGCAAGTGTTGGGCATTCAACAAAGCTCAGTGTGCAATGGTACAATGCAGGTTCAGGTATGGGTGCACATTTTGAAAGCCACTCCACAAAAGAGTGCGTAGGAGGAAACAGGAGGCCACCCGGCTGCTTCACCCGGCGCAAGTGCGCCTATCAAAGGCAACTAGACCAATAAGGCTGGACAGGATGCAGGCGTGGTTGGACATGTATCCTAAGCGGTACGAAGCAGAGTTACTTTGTGCGGGATTTAGGGAAGGGTTTAAAATTCTTGTTAGGAGGTCAGTTTCTCGAATGATAGCGAGTAAAAACCCGAAGTCCATCAATGCGCAGACAACAGTGGTTAGAGATAAAATTGCAGAGAGGCTAGGAAGGTCACTCTAGAACAGATGCAGTCAATGCTAGGGATGGTGAACTTTGCTTGCCGGGTGTTACCAATGGGCTGCAGGAGGCTGGAGAGAGCTACAACAGGATTCACATTAGCAGGGAGATCATAATGGATCTGTTGGTATGGGATTATTTCACACACGAGTTGAATTGGGTGCGTTTATGGCCGCAACAGAGCAGCCTAACTGAGAGCTGCAGCTGTTCACAGAAGCAGCAGGGGCAATAGGTTTCTTGGAGCATATATGCAGAAGGAATGGAGCGCACAATCGTGGCCAGACGAATGCGTCACTAGCGGTCTTACTAAGAACTTAACTTCGCTGGAATTGTTTCAAATAGTGGTGGTGTTAGAAATTTGGGGGAAGAGGTTAGAGAGCAGGCACATGAGATTCTGGTGCGACAACCTGGTGGTGGTGCAAATCATTAACAATCAGTCAGCATGATCCCCCTCCCTGTTATTAGGCCCCTTAGGTGGTTAGTTGCAAGGTGCCTGCATCAGAACATTACATTCAGCGCAAAGCATGTCCAGGGCAGCATAATACCATCGCTGATGCGCTCTCGCGACACAAGTGGGAGATCTTCAAGGAGGAAACGAGCAGGCTTACCATGCCCTTCACATCTTTAGCAGATTGGCAACCCAGTCTAAGCGATGGCAGCAGTTTATAGCCAGAAGATCATAAGAGGGTAAGGAAGCTCTACAGATATTATTGGCTTTCCTGGGTGAAGTACACACAGCCAGGGCTTCGAAGGCCAGTGTTAGCAACATACTAGTCGTTATTGCCTTTTACTTAAGGCTGAGGGGAGAAGCAGATATAACCAAAGCATTCATAGTGCACACAATAATGAGGGGCTGGGCCAGGAACGAGACTCGGAATCCGGATCCCCGGGAACCAGTGATAGCTGAGGGAGTTAGTAGGGATATCACCCACAGTATGCAGGGACGAATGGGAAACAACACTGTTTACCACTGTATTCATTTTAGCATACAGTGGGGCTTTCAGAGTCAGTGAGTTGACAGCACAGTCCAATAAATCACTCAGGTCAGGCCTTTTGCGTAAGAATGCGGTGGTGTCCGTTAACGCGATGCTGTGTAAGATCCACAGGTCTAAGATGGACCAGTTAGGAAAAGGGAGGTGGGTCCAGACGTGGCGCCAGGCGGATTCTGCGGTTTGCCTTGTGGCCACAGTGGAGCAACATCTCAAGGCTGAAGGGAGGGGAAGACTTCCGGGTGCACAGGGATGCATCCCCTTTAACAAGGTTCCAGTTCACAGCATTTTTTTCAGAGATGCGTGCAAGCCTTAGGTTGGGATGTAGCGAGATTCAAGACACACTCATTTAGCGACATGATCAGCAGCGAGCGGTGATCTGTCAATTATATCAAGAGGCTGGGTGGCTGGAGGTCAGACAGTTATAAATCTTATGTCAGGCTGGCAAAGCGGAACAGCGGGTCAGCCTCTGATGTGCATGAATGAGAAGTTGGTACCCTCATGTCCACCCACCCAGCACACACCACCAGGGGGTATTTTCTTCTTTTTTCTTTTTCTGCCACCTCACTCATGCAGTCTCAATCTTTTCACAACTAAGCTGGGTAGGAGGACACTCCTATGTCCATTGGGTGGTGAAGCGGGCTTCGACTAGGCCATATGGGCAGCGGCTTGGCCTGCCGAAGGAAGCAGTTACCGTTAGTTGGCTGGGAAAAGAAGAATGGTATGGGGGGACCTCAGAAAGGAGTTGCTGGAGGCAGACGAAAAGGGAGGCCAATCTGATGTGGTAGTTTTACACCTCAGGGGCAGTTACCTAGGAAAGAAGAAATCATTAGATTTAGTGCGAGGTATCTGGGAGGATTTGCTGTGGATGAAATACTTCTGGAGTGATGTTACATTGGTATGGTCAGATATCATCCCAAGGCTGTCCTCGATTCCTCGATAGGTGCGAGGAAGGGAGCGGGCATTGACAGAGCTCGTAAGAGGGTGAATTTAGACATAAGTAGACTCATTTCCGCGTGTGGCGGCATCAGCATACGGCATGAAGACATTAGCATGAAATGTATTGGTTTTATAGGAGAGATGGGGTACACCTGTCAGATGTCGCGCTGGACTTGTTCAATAATGCGACACAGGAAGCGTTGGAGGTGTTGGGCGGTTGGTGTCACAGAATGTGGTGGTGGCTTTCGGCCTCATGAAGGGTTCACAAAGGCGTCGTATGGGGCAACCAGCGCGCAAGGTATAGCTATGGGGGAGCCAGCATCGGTGCATAATCACCCTGGAAAGGCAGCCGAATGGGAAAAGAGGGTGTGGGGGCACATGATGCAGGCTTTAGGGGGCATGCTTGAGGTGCCCACATGGTGGACAGAACTCGCCCCAGAAATTCCAGGGGGTCCCTGCATTTGTTGTTAATTGTTAATAAAACTGTGACCGTTATTTACGCCAACACCAGCCTGTGCATTTTTATTTCAGAAAAAGGGTTTGTTTCCCACAGCAGGATGCCAACAGGTAGGCATATCCTCCCTTAGAGTATATAGCGGCGGTTCCCAAACTGTGCGCCGCGGCTCCCAGGGGTGCCGTGGCACTGTCACTGGGGTGCCGCGGGCCAGCCATATAAAAAAAGAAAGAAAGAACACAGTAACTTACCAATCCGCCGGGCGCCGGGACCCAGCAGCCTCCTCTCTCCCGCAGCAGCTGTCACTGACGTCGATATTCAGTGACAGCTGCTGCAGGAGAGAGAAGGCTGCTGGGTCCCAGCGCCCGGCGGATTGGTAAGTTACTGTGTTCTTTCTTTTTTTTTATATGGCTGGCCCGCTGCAGAGGAGTTAGAGGGGTCGTGACAGCAGGGGCAGAGGAGAGGCAGAGGAGGGTGACAGCGAGGCAGAGGAGAGGCAGAGGAGGGTGACAGCAAGGCAGAGGAGAGGCAGAGGAGGGTGACAGCGAGGCAGAGAAGAGGCAGAGGAGGGTGACAGAGAGGCAGAGGAGGGTGACAGCGAGGCAGAGGAGAGGCAGAGGAGGGTGACAGCGAGGCAGAGGAGAGGCAGAGAAGGGTGACAGCGAGGCAGAGAGGCAGAGGAGGGTGACAGAGAGGCAGAGGAGGATGACAGCGAGGCAGAGGAGGGTGACACGAGGCAGAGGAGTGTGACAGCGGGGCAGAAGAGAGTGACAGCGGGGCAGAGGAGGGTGGCAGCAGGGGCAGAGGAGGGGCACAGCGAGGCAGAGGAGAGGGGCAGTGGAGGGGGACACAGCATGAGAGGGGCAGTGGAGGGGGACACAGCGTGAGAGGGGCAGTGGAGGCGGACACAGCGTGAGAGAGGGCAGAGGAGGAGGACAGTGTGTGAGAGGGCAGAGGAGGGCACAGCATGTGAGAGGGCAGAGGAGGGGACAGCGTGTGAGAGGGCAGAGGAGGGGGACAGCGTGACAGAGGGCAGAGGAGGGGGACAGCGTGACAGAGGGCAGAGGAGGTGACAGCGTGAGAGAGGGCAGAGGAGGGGACAGCGTCTGAGAGGGCAGAGGAGGGGACAGCGTGTGAGAGGGCAGAGGAGAGGACAGCGTGTGAGAGGGCAGAGGAGGGGGACAGCATGACAGAGGGCAGAGGAGGGGGACAGCGTGACAGCTAGCCTGGCAGCCGGAGACAGACCCACTGGGGTGTAGTGACTGATACAAATCCTGTTAAAGAATAAGATACTGAAGTCTACACTACAGGTAGAATGGCCAGATTCCAAGCTGAGGTCAGGGGTCAAAGGCAAAAGTGTGTGGTGGGTATCATAAGCAGGGTCAAAATCAGGAATGGGGTAGAAAACTAGACAAGTGAAGTCTCAGGGCCTGAGTCATTAAGTAAATGTTCTCCAGGACAAACCATGTTACAATGCAAGGGGTGCAAAGTAGTTTATTATCTTGTAGATAAGTTAAATACTGGATGCTTTTCATGTAGCACACAAATACTTAATAGCTTTATATTTACGCTGAAATTTAAAGTTGATCTAGGACATGTCCTACCCCAACTATAAATCTGTCCTCATATCTGTACAGTGCTGCGGAATTCGTGGTGCTATATAAATAAATGATGATGATGATTTTAAATTTGCCTCCCCCCCTCCAATGCAACATGGCTTTGCTCAGGTACAAAGTTACTCCTTTTTTATGCTTTGCTCTCCTTAATGACTCAGGCCCTCATTGTTCAGCATGCTATACAAAAGACCAGGACATAACTGGTATCTCCAGTTAGCATCAAGGCGGACTGCGCATGCGCATCCTTCAGCACTGCACATTTCCTACGGGGCTACAAGTGAGAGTCACCACCCGAACTCGGGGAGGAAAGGAACGCCTGGACTACAAGAGAAAGGTGTTACAGCTCTTACAAGCTGCATCACTGCACAAATGGGAGTTACTGGGAATCATTTCAACAACTGGATTTATCTGACTTGAACGGCCAAGTCTCTTCATTATCTGGAACAATTTATTATTGAATTATTGAATTGCCATTGAATGCTCCACATCTCGTTTGGCACTTTTAACTAGATTGACTTTTATTTGGATAGAGAGTATCGTGAACTTCTGGACTATATCATATTCAGACTTTGCTATTGGATCGTCTTTTTCCCATGCAAACAATTTACCTGTGTGTGCTTTATCATTTATGCTGTACCTCTTCTTAGACTTACAGACCTTGATTGGCATAGCCCATGACAGTACTAGAGCACATTACTACCGCCAATTGTGTAATTCAAGCTTGCCTGTGACAACTTATGTTATGGCCAGAACTATTGCATTTGTTTGCTATAACCCTTTGTGATTGTTAATAAAGTGCATTTCTCACTACCAGCCACATATTGGTTTATACTGCCACCACACCCATACAATACCCCTATGCGCCCTAGAACCTACTTCAACTTTTTGTTTTCATTTATCCCTGGAGGGTGAGGACTCCCCCCTAATACCACACAGGTTCTACCGAGGGACCGCACACACACTCACAAGGAAGCGCGGCTTCACTCACAACCATTGCCTACACTTACACAACGAACCTATCCAATATGTTCATATAGTTCACAGTCTCCTTACATCACCAACTCCTGAGCTCCTGCGCTCCACGGCCATGGAAAATGTTACAGCTCTACTGCCTGGTGAGCGCTGAGGAGCTACTGGGGAGCACGAGTCCATCTCTGCAGCCAACATTAGGCATTTCCATATAGCGCTCTCTCCTAGGTGGATGGAGGGGTGGAGAACATCTTCAGCCGTAAAATGACAGGTCATCGTTAATATCTTGAATATGTAACAATGTTTTAATTGAACTTAGCTGGTTATATTATTATTCAATTTTTGTTATATTTTATATAAAATAATATACAGGTATGGGATATAGAAACCTTCTATGGCCGATGTGGCCTCCAATATGGAGGTCGAACCAAAAGAGAAAACTAAAAGTTTGAATTATGGAACATATGCGAAAATATATGAAAAGGCATCACAACCTATAGTGTATCTAATCATTTTTTAGATAAACACATCAAGGTTCCCACTGGCTTGACCTTTTCTGGCATCAAACTTGTATCTAAAAATTGGAGGGGGGGGGCGGTACTTATTTATCAACCATGTCCAAAACAGAAACGGAGTATATATTAGAGATGTTCACTGATCCCCGTGTTCTGGTTTTGATTTTGGATCTGGATTAACCTTGTGTGTTTTTGGATCTGTATTTTTTAGAAAAATTGCTAAAATCACATAAATTTGCTCTTTTTTTTTGCTTTGTTCCTACATTACTTTTGTTTTTTAAATCCAGTATTTTTATTGAAATTTTTTAAGATATAAACATACTAAACAACAAAAAGAAAAGAAAAACAATCGCATACATATCAGAATTAAATGACGGAATTTACAAGATTACATTAAAGCATAATAATAATAAATGTGCTATATTCATTCAGGATCATACATCGTAAATGCTTATACATAAGTATGTTACACATGCAGGGTTTAATACATGGACTCAGATACTTATTATAAGAACTGCGGTAGTCATACATTTAAGTAGATAGAGCATCTGTACTAGATGACATAGGATTGAATGGAGACTCTAACCATCTGTACCAGATATTCTCAAATTCCTTCAGAGCCTGTCTGCTAGTATAAACAAATCTCTCGTGCCTTATGGTGATATTGACCAGTGCCTTCCAATTTTTAACCGTGGGACTCGTCGGGGCCAACCACAGCCTCGCTATACAGACCTTAGCCAACATCAATAACTGTGAAATGTACATTTTTGTCAGTTTATTAACTTTCCCCTTCAATCGGAGCCCAAAGAGACAAGTGGCCTGTGAACTAAGAGACACTTCAATTCCAGTAACCTGAATACATCTCCTGATCCTTCGCCAGAAGATTTGTATACATGAACACTCCCATAGAAGGTGCCAAAAGTTAGCATTGATCGAATTGCATTTCGGACAGTTAGGGATAGCATCCGGGCGAAATTTTGCCAATTTAATAGGGGTAAAGTAGGCCCTGTGTAAGATAAACACCTGTATTTGTTGAAATTTTAATCCTACATTACTTTTAACCTCAATAACGATAATTTCAGGTCATTTGCAGTCAATTTTGACCACCTCACAGATCACAATATTATTTTCATACACTTTCGGACAAATACTGCAGTGACCTGGCTGGATGGTAAGCGACAGAGCAATGACACAAACATACAGCAGTTCCTAGCACATCTAGGACACATTGGCACACAGCAGTGGCAGAAAAGAAAAGTGGTGCAAGATGGAATTGTCCTTGGATCATGAAACCAATTATGGTTCATTTGATCGCTCCACCCGTTTCTTGGATAAGTGAGGTAATTCTACAGCTAATACATGGGCGACGAGCGATGACCCCCCCGGTATGCGTGCTTCTAGCAGATTAATCCAGGGTACCAGACAATGCACTAAAAAGAGGTTGGGTACCAACTATGGACTCCACAAAATCCGACAGCAGTTTTCCCGATAGGAGAACTCAGATTTTCATGTTTCCTACCTTGAGGTGACACCGACAGCTTGCTGTGCCTCCTGCAAAGAATAGCGGCCTATAAACATGTCGGCGTGTAAACATGACGTCATCTTAAACTGCGATACAGACTAGGCACAACCAGCCCAATGCTTGGTGTCCCTAGAGGAGGGGACCGCTCGTTTTTTTTTTCGGCGGACCCCATTCCCTAGGGAATCCAGCCCAGCGCTGAAAAGCCTGGGGTTGGTTGTCAGTATGGCAGGGGGACCCCTGTTGCGTGTCACCCTGCTATATTGCCACCAGCCCCGGCTGCTTTGCCTAGTGCTGGTTCCATGAAAATTGGGGGGACCCCACGCAGAATTTTTCCCCGATTTTCACGGAAGCAGCAGTAGTCTGGCAGCACTAGGGTTAATACTGAATAGAGGGGGGACCCCACACATTTTTTTTTAAAAGAACCTTTCATCTATTCTTTACAGTTTTAACAGCTGCCGGAGCTCCGGCCGTAGGACAGGCAGTGTAACAGTGATGTGTTAACACGCTGCTACAACACAGGAGAGTTAGCTAACACGAGAGTGTTTTACATCGCAGAAAAGCGCCAGAGATGACCAGCGATTTTTAAGATCAGGGTAAAAATAGCAGCTTGATACATTTGAAAAATTTTAGAGTAAAATTGCGGGTTATCACCTGCGATTTGCAGTGATTTTAACACGCTGAAAAAAATCGGACCTTGATACTTTTACCCATAGATGTCCAACTGTTGTGGTCAGCCACCTGCGTCATCCCTGATTCTCTTTGGAAAGCGCAATTTCTTACGAGCAGCAGCTGCCTGAGAAACTGAAGAAGGAGCTTGCTGACCAGGAGCTCCTTGCATCTCTTCAGATTTCGGTCAGTTGGAAGCAAAGAATCTACGTAGGTCTTAAACCCAGGATCAAGCACAGTCTCCAAAACATAGTGATCCGACTTCAAGATTTTATTAACTCTTGCATCATTGCAAAACAAATTAAGTACTTGATCTACAAGGCCAACATAATTTGCAGAATTGCTTTCTTTCATCTCCTCCTTCAGTTTCTCAAGCTGCTTTTCTAAAAGTCGAATTAAGGGAATGACTTGGCTCAAGCTAGCAGTGTCTTAACTCACTTCACACGTCACAACTTCAAATGGTTTCAGCACCTTGCAAGACACAGAAAGGATTCTTCACTGTGCAAGACTGAAATACAGTCCCACTCCTTTCCCAATGTCATGGCTTGTGCAATACGCTTGTATAGCTTTGTGCTGTTCCTCCATCCTCTGAAGCATGTACGGGGTGGAATTCCACCTTGTTATCACCTCTTGTTTAAGTTGGTGGCAGGGCAAATTAATTTGTTCTTGTAGCTGCTGCAATCTCCTACATGCTGTGGCAGAATGCCGGAAATGTCCCGAAATTTTACGGGCAACCAAAAGCATCTCCTGCACCTCACAGTTATTTTTCAAGAAGCTCTGCACCACCAAGTTTATTGTGTGAGCAAAATAGGGAATGTGATGGAATTCCCCCAGCTGTAATGCTCGCAGAATATTGGTGGCGTTATCAGAAATGACATATCCTGGGGAGAGTTCAAGTGGTATAAGCCATGTATCAATGACATCCCTTAGTTTTCTTAACAAATTATCAGCTGTATGCCTGTTGGTGAAGCCGGTGATACAAAGAGTAGCCTGCCTGTGAGAAATGTTACACAGTGGTGTACAAGCTGCTGCTGTTCCTGCTTGTAAAGGCGAATCACCAACCCAGTGGGCTGTCACAGTCATATAATCTTGTGTTTGCCCACTTCCACTTGCCCACATATCTGTGGTTAAGTGTACAGTGGGTAGAATGGCATTTTATAGCCCAATTATTAAATTTTTATGAACGTTCTGGTACAGTTGAGGAATAGCTTCTCTCGAAAAATGGTGTCGCAATGGAATTTAAAACGGGGACACAAGACCTCAATTAACTGTGAAAACCAGCTGCGTTAATAGTGGATATTGGACACAGATCTAACAGTAGCATAGTCGCCATGGCGTCTGTGATCCGGGTGACTGCTGTCATACTTGCTTCCTCTAGCAAAAGATTGTTTCACAGTTAATTGTTGTAAAGTACTAGTGGTCTTCTTCTTGGGCTGCTTATGGGAGGAAGATTCACCCCCAGCAGCAGGACCAGCAGCAGCAGCAGTAGGCCTATCGGTCACAAAATCTTCACAGTAATCCTGGTTAGGGGAGGAGTCATGTAGCCTCAGAGGCTTGGATGCAGGACTAACTCCGATCGCTAATGAGGATATTGATGAAGATGATGTTGTCGGTCTCTATTGCAGGGCCGTGATCTAGATGAGAGCAGGGAGCTAGCTGATGCTGGACTGCTTGCTGTTATTTTGTGGGAATAAGTTTTGGATTTTCCCAAAAGCTTCCCATGAACTCTCTTCAAATGGCATAACATGGATGAGGTTTCTAAATAGTTTATGTCCCTACCTCGACTGACTGTGGATTTACAAATGCTACAAATGGCTACACAGCGGTTGTCAGGATTTGTGTTAAAGTAAATCCAGACATAAGAGGTGGATTTTTT
>NC_134409.1:122369740-122382240 GCF_038048845.1 Mixophyes fleayi | reverse complement strand
TCTTTAAATATCAAAAATCTATCAAACTCTAATAAGTGACTTACTTGTAATATAAGCCTTGTGCTGACTCACTGGGACACTCATTCTTCTTGCGGTTCTTTGATATATGCATATACTGGCTAGTGCGCCTGTGCTAGCATAAACTCACGTGTGCGGTTATCCTACCTTCTCGTGAGCTCCCCCAATATTTCGGGAAAGTGGGCAACTGTGACAAACACGGACCCACACACACACACACACACACACGTCGGACTGGCCAACCAGGTTACCTGGAGAATCACCATTGGGCCCCAACGCTTTAGGACCACACCCCCTTTTCGAAGAGAGATGGATCCCCCCCCAAGCGGGCCAGCGGGCATTCAGCGTCCAACTTCCTTCTCGTGACTGCGAAGCCGCGGATCCTTTATCTCCCCCCGTACGTAGCCTATTCCATCCCATGATTCTCAGGAGTCACAAGGGACGCGCACCATGTAACAGGTGCCGTCCCATGTGTACAGTGCAGGAAGCGCGCCTGAATCAAGGTAAGTAAGTGTGTTATGTGTTATGGTATTGTGTGTGTTATGGTATTGTGTGTGTAGGCAATGCGGCTTGTGGCAATGTAATGGGGGTGAGGACAGGGGGGCTTGTTAAAGTGAAATGGGGGTGAGAGCAGGGGGCGCTTTTAAGTGAAATGGGGTGAGAACAAGGCGGCTTGTGGTAATGTAATGTGGGTGTGAGGTAGGTGGCGGCTAATGGGTGCTATTTAATTTGTGGGGTGATGGTGGGGTAATTTAATTTAATAGCAGGGCCTATTAATTTAAGATGAGGTGGTAGGACCTTTAATTTAATGCTGGGGTGATTTGGGGCTATTAATTGAATATGGGGCTGAGTTTGGGCAGGAGGCCTATTTATTAAATGTTATTGTGAATTATTTAATGTCCGGGATGGTTGTGGGAAATAGTTATATTTACTAAACTTAAATGCTATTTATTGCTAGTCCTGTTTGGAGGTAGGGAAATAGGTTTATTTATTAAATGCGGATACTATAAAGTTAATTTCGGGCCTGGTTGGAGGGAAATTGATCTATTTATCAAAGTGAATATTATTATTTTAATGTTGGGGCTGGAGGGAGGCCTAATTGTTAAACGTGTGTACTATTGATTTAACGCCAAGGGCTCGTTGGAGTTTTCTAAATGTCATGTACCCTTTTTTTTTCCAGAAAGGACTCCCAACATTGCAGAATCCAGACAAGCAGCAACTAAGCTAAAGACATCAGCAGCCACAGGTCAGGAAAGCGACAAGAAAAGGACACACATACTCGGGTACATACAGTAGGCGCACACACTCGAATTGGGCGCACACACTCCCATTGGGCGCACACATACTGGGCTCCGACTACCATTTATTTGGCCCCGCCTACATGAGGCCACTTTCAGACTTTTTTTCCAGGGCACTTTACGTTCACAATCTGCCGCTGCCCTTTTCTATGTAGGTGGGACCCACCCCAGTCATAAATTTGCAAAGGAAGAGTCACCTGCACCTTTAAACTGGTGGGTCAAATGACTTCAGGTTAATTTAACTCTAGAGTGTGTGTACGTGGCACTGAAACTGGATTGTAAGCTCCATGTAGCAGGGACTGACCTGTCTGAATAAAAACTCTGACTGTACAACGCTGCTTAACCCCTTCATAACCAGAGGTATTTTATTACTTTCTGACCAAACCACATTTTTACAGTTTTGCTACAGTACATGTTAGATTCACTGTGTGATTTAACTGCTTAGTAATCCGCAGTGCGTCTCACATTGGGTTTTTGTAGGTGCATAGTTAAATTATTTTTTATTTTGAATGCATCGTATGGAGGAAAACAGTTGCTTTTACCCAATAAGTGCTACCAAATATAACCTAGAATTAATCAAGATCTCCTCAGTCTAGTGATACTAAACTTATGTATGTTTTTTAAGGTTATAGGGTCTAGAAATAGTTATTTTACTTTTTATTTTTAACTTTATTTCTCTTTTGAACATTTTTTTTTCTTCTATTATTTAATTAATCTTAACAAAGGATTCTTCAATTCCTGACCATGGCGTTATCTGTGTGGAGTTTGTATGTTCTTCCCGTGTTTGCGTGGGTTTCCTCCGGGTGCTCCGGTTTCCTCCCACACGCGGTCTTCCCTGTACGTCATCTGGTAAAGCCTATGTAAAAGTACATAGTCTTTTTAAGTCAGAGAAAAAAACACACAATTTATTTTTTTAACCGTGTTGAAGAGAAAAAGAGCTGTAACTGATGAAAAGTTAACTGGCTAGAAAAAAAAATGCCAACATGCCATTGTACACATGCAGTGGCAAAGAAAGAATGAGGCCTTCGCCTTTCTCTATTACTGTCAGATCTAAAAATGTTAATGAGCCTTCTTCTTGTAAGGTCACTCGTGAGCAAGCAAGACCAAGTAATTCGGAGTCCAAAAGTGGTGCACAAGTACTGTTACGTGTGAAAGCCGAGCTGAAAAAAAACAGTAAGACATTAGAGGAAAATGTATGCTCAGAATCAGAAATGACACCAATCTCTGATGAGAGTCCATCCATGAGTGGTATGTGTAATAGTGACTATTCTGATAGTGTACCCATAAAAAGAGCCCTTTCGGCATTTCTGCTGATGTGTGCCTGAACAGCCCGAGTGTAGCCGGTGATACACAAAGTGAGGATGACACTTTTGAATTAGAAGGGGATGAGGGGGAGATTTGTGTAAGTGACGAGGGCGCTAATGAGGATGCGGTTGATTGTGTAAGTCCTGCACCAGTGGCAGCAGTGTGGCACCAGTGGCAGCAGTTCTGGCATGTGAGGTTCTGGCACCAAATTGCACTTTCCAAACACAAGCAGGGATGACGCAGGTGGCAGACCACAACAGTTTGACATCTGGGCTGGTTTGAAAGATTTTACCAAAAAATATGTGACCTTGCCCATAACTCCAACCAATCCTACTATTAACATGCAAAGGATGGTGGAGGGCCTAGCAGGGATTAAACTGTAGTTTTCCTAATTTGCACTAATAAGGTTTGGGTGTAATATACACCCAAAGACGAGTGCTCAATTGCTAAGAGTCATTGATGAAGAGGAAGACAAGCAGGCTTGTCTGTATAATTTGCAGGCAAATTCTACTGCGTTATATAAGGTAACACCCAAAGAGAAGAGCTCCATTGCTCCATTGCTAATTATAACTGCTGAAATAGAAATAATAGGGCTGACAGTCTTGGTCTAAATCTGCAGTTACATTTTATTGGACCATAGCTCACTCAGAAACAGGAAAGGTGGCAGGGTTCAGTGCTAATCTTCCTCAAACAATACTAATTCATCCCACCATCATAGAAGTCTGTGTACTATGATGTAACTGCCGATAATGGCCTTCCAAATGGAATTAGTAGTTCATTTTAGGGCAGAGCTGTCCCTTGCCAATTCTTTTACAGCAGAGCAAATATCAAAATGTTGTGCGGACTCATCTGCATCACCACTGGTGTCTTGGGAAAGCTATTTTTTTTCCAACAAGCAGTTGCCAAAGAAACTGAAGGAGAAGACGTCATTACAAGATGTTGATAGCTCTTGGATCCTTGCAAAGCAAATTAAGTAGTTAATCTACAATTAAAATATAGTTAGCACATTTTCTTTGTTTTATTTCATCCGTTAAATTTCTGTAGCTCCTTCTCAAAATGTATTATTAAGGCAATCACTTGACTCAAGCTAACCGTGTCTGCACTCTCTTCACAGGTGACTACTTCACTGGACTAAAGTACATTCCCCTCAAATGCTAGTCTTCTTGCAGTTGCTGCATTCTCCTACATGCTGTTACAGAATCCCTAAGGTCATGATTGGTTTAGAATGGATGAACATACTCAACTGTTTTCTCCCCATCTGCCCAAAGCATTAAGATACACTCGTACTATTAATTTAATTGTTACATGTAAGTTAATCAGATGTCTCGTGATAGCGGCAACCAGGCAGACTGACAGTCAAACAATTGTAGGTTTCTCTGGTACAATTTGTGTGTATGTAAACTTTTATAGAAAATAAAGTTTCTATGCTGATATTTAAACAGATCATTGTATTTTTGTACTATTCATTCTAAGTGCAGTGTACCCAGGCCTATGAATACAATGAACATATGCTAACCACTAGGCCAATCATACAAGCAAAAGGCCTATCTATTAGACATAGGCTGGTATTATTATTATTATGTTTTATTTGTAAGACACAACAAGGCTTCCACAGCGTCGTACATAGGGGCTTGGAACATACAACAAAATTACAAAAGTATGTACAGATAAGAACAATAGGTAGAGAGAAGCATAATAATGAATGCTTGGATGCAATTAACAGTACAATTTGCAGGACATGCAAAAATAATTCAGCATAATACAAAACAGGGACAGAGAGGAGTACAGGGAGTGGACAGACACGAGACAAAGGGTAAAGGACGCTACCCGTGAAAGCTTACATTCTAATAAAATATTATCTGTTCAAAAATGTAGTTTATTTTCCATTTTTAATACCGTAACAAAAGCATTTTTGTCATTTTGGAAACATCTACAGGATTCCTATTTTGTAGCTGCCAAATCAGGTGTTGAAACATTGAAGCAATTCACTATGTAAATGAGAACCGACCATCATATTCATCATCACCATTTATTTATATAGCACCACTGATTCCGCAGCGCTGTGCAGAGAACTCACTCACATCAGTCCCTGCCCCATTGGAGCTTACAGTCTAAATTCCCTAACACACACACACAGACACAGACAGACAGAGAGAGACTTGGGTCAATTTTGATAGCAGCCAATTAACCTACTAGTATATTTTTGGAGGGTGGGAGGAACTGGAGTACCCGGAGGAAACCCACGCAAACACGGGGAGAACATACAAACTCCACACAGATAAGGCCATAAACTATTAGAATTTTCAGAAACTTTACTTTCTAATAAATCACTAAAGAGAAACTGGCAAAAATAAATCAATAAGGGCAATCTTAGGGGAAAATTATATTGTGTATCCCAAAAAAAAGGTTGTACATATAAAGGAAGCTTCCCAGAAGGCAAAAAAAAATTTAACATTTTTAATGTTAATCATTAAAATTGATAAACGACTTTAAAATAGCAAAAAATTAAAAAATCTTGTGTTGTAGTGTATATTAAAATATACAGGGCTGGCTTAATAGGGGCTAATTAATGTATTATAATCTGTTCTATATTATCATTATCATAACAGTTAATAATACTCTCACTCAGGGATCTAGTTATTAATGGGTGAAAAACCCTATCTCTGGCAAATACAGCTTTGCACTATATATCAAGGGCTTATGAAGGTAAGAAGGTAGCTTATTGAGCAAGGATAGCGGCAGGACATGTACCGCTGCAATACTTGTTTTCTTATGGACATCTCAACCATAAGACGTCATATAGGGTAAGTGAGTAGTGGATCGGAGTAAGGGAGCCCCAAACCAGTATCTTGCCTAGGGTCCCATGGGATCTTAATCCAGCGCAGGACTATGCAGGGCAGGTCAATATCCAGGCTACTATCATAGGTAGAGGCAGAGAAAGGAACGATAATGGTCAATGTCAAGGCAAGGTCAGGGCAGGGCAGAGATCATAACAGGGCCTACAAATCAATTTCCATTAGAATCACCAAAATTAAATCCTGATATCTAGAGGTTTGGGATTACACAGTCAAAGAGAGAAAGTAGGATTACGACTGTATCTTTCTTACAAAAGAGGAACTTCAATTGCAATATGATAAATAAAATGATATAGTTACACCTTTAAACAACTCCTAAGTGCTCACCACACCCCAAGCAACACCCCCCAAACTCCCCTGAGCTATTAAACAACAAAACCCCATTATAAAGATGAACAGTCTTTACTGTACATGAACCCAGTGACGTTATGCTGTCCTGGGGCAAGTTGTAGTCCAGTGATTGGGTGCTGAATATGTTGCCAAAGCCACAAATCCTTTTAGATCACTTCCGAAATCACCCTCCTGGCCAAACAGATTCAATGGTCCTCTTCTTGCATGATATTCCCAGCGCTCGGCACAAAAGCTCTTCACCAGCTTGGTAGGGATCTGAACCCCAGTCTTCCTGCTCCAGCAGTCTCACCAAGTGAACAGACCCACAAGCAACTCTGGATGGAGTAGAGGTTCAGGCAGGTATAGAGGATGCGTACTGCCAAGGTGTCCAGATCGCAGGACTTGTAGCAGGAATTACGAGACACTTGGTGAGAGACAGGACCCTTCACCAAGCTAAAGAAATCTTAGAACACCCTGAAGTCTTCCCTGCAGGTCCTTTTAAGGGGTCCAAATTTACCACACTGAGAATCCATAGGTCAGTGATGCTGGGATTGGTCCGTGTCACGGGCACTAGGAGTCTTTACCCAGGGATCACCAGGTGATAAGCTTACCAGAGCAGTATAGGTGGTAATATGGTACTCTGGTAGCAGGGTGATCACGGAACAGGAGACAGCAGATGATAGAGATGCTCAGGAAAGTCTATGACTAGCAGCACTGGTGATATATATGTAGTAATACACGAGGAACTGTATGGACAAAGGACACGTGAGGGTAGTCAGTGGTCTGCGGTAGCAAGTTGTACCACTGCTATAGTGAGGATGAATGTCCAACAGAAACGAGGAGGTGATGAGAGTCAGCGTTCTGCGGTTAGCAAGTTGTACCGCTGTCTGGGTGAAGGAATGGAATCCAAGTGGAGGTATCCGGGGAGTCAGTGGTCTGCGTTAGCAAGTTGTACCACTGCTATGTGAGAGGATACTGGAACAGGTGACACGGGAAACAGGGATCAGTGGTCTGCCTCTAGCAAGTTGTACCACTGAATATATATGTGAGGAGGAGCACAGGGAGAGACTGCAATACAGAGGATACACGGGCACCTTGAACTTGATCCATAATGACATGCACAATATAGTAATGAATGAACAGCACTGCAATAATATAAAGTCACAAAAACTATCCGGGCAACAGATAACACAGTCAATGATGGTAATAGTCTCAGCGGATAGTAAACTCCAGAGGAGAGCAACTCAGTCCAGCAAGATATGCAATACACCAGGACAGTCAATGAGAAGTATGCATACCGTGGTTCAGGAGCAGGCTGTCAGACAGGAGTGCAGAGATACCTGAACGGCTGGAGGCCAGCAGGATGCGAAGTCCCAGGAGGATGAAGCGGTAATCAAGTAGGTGCAGCGCACAGGTAGGTAGACCAGCAGGGGAACAAATACTCAGGAAGCAGTAGTATGTAGAACTGGACTCCTGGAGGACCCTGAAGAGTAGCGATGGTCTAGATGAGATGAAAGCAGTGAGGCGCAGATCCGATGCAGACTGGCGAGTAGTGACCAGCGGGAACACGGAGAAGCACGGAGAGCGGATCAGCTGTTGTAGAACGAGTAGAACTGAGGAGTAGCAGCCAGCAGGACTCTGCAGGTACACGGAGGTAGCGGATAGCAACCAGCAGGTGCAGCAACGATGAAACACGGGAGAGCAGAGCTGAGCTGGAACTGTTGAGCACGGAGAGCAGCGGATAGGAATCAGTTGTAGCAGTCTTGAGGAAACACAGGAGAGATGAGATGAGCTGAAGACTGAAGTGCACGGAGGCAGCAGATAGGAATCAGCCAAACAGTCACGATGAAACACAGAAGGGTTGAAGTGGTCTGAGGACTGTAGTGCACGGAGGCAGCGGATAGGAATCAGCTAACAGTCACGATGAAACACGGCAGAGTTGAAGTGGTCTGAAGACTGTAGTGCACGGAGGCAGCGGATAGGAATCAGCTAACAGTCACGATGAAGCACAGGTGAGTTGAAGTGGTCTGGAAACCACAGGAGTAGAAGTGGTCTGGAAACCACAGGAGTAGAAGTGGTCTGGAAACCACAGGAGTAGAAGTGGTCTGGAAACCACAGGAGTAGAAGTGGTCTGGAAACCACAGGAATCAGCAGCGCTGAATACACGAGGAAACACAGGAACACCTTCAGAGGCTCATGGGGAATGAGACTCCAAGATCAGGCAACGTGGTATTGACCACAGGTGCTTAATATAGGGAGTGTTGCCTGATCTGCCAATTAAGTTAAAGGAACAGGTACTGAAGGGTTTGAAAGGGCTGCGCATGCGCAGACCCTCAGGATGGTGGACGACCACGGTTCCTAAACATACGGGAAGAAGCACTCACAGTCCGGTGAGTGACAGTCCGGAGGTGTTAGTGGGATGGAGGTGGGCAGGATCCAGGATGATCTCCACATGCAGACCTTCCCTGTTGAGCTGGTTCTTCACTCTCTGTTAAAGTCTAAGGGAGAACAATGGTGGTCTGCACTGGTTAATGACATTCCTAATCCCTCTTGATGAAGAGCAACCCTTCTTTTAACCCCTTACAAGCATTGGTGATGTTGAAGGGGCTGAAGGAGCTGCTCACTTTCTGTTTATGTGATGAGAACAGGAAAGAGGAGATAGGGAAACCTCCATTTGGAAGTCCATGGTACTGCAATGTGAGTTAATCCATCTGGCTCTATTTAGGAACCTTGATGGTTTGAGTCCATGTACAAGTTCAGTTGACTAAAAGGTCTTAAAAACCCACAACCTAAAAAAAAAAGAACGTTCTTAATTAACAAGGAACATAATTATATCCACAGGATCCGGTAAACATGATTAAAAGACAGCAGGATGGAATGCTCGCTGCAGTGTGATTTGTCACCCAGTCCATCGTAATGCTTTGATCGGGTTAGAAGCGCAGTTGAGTGCGTTTATCCATTCTAAACAAGTCAACGGAAAGAGCGTTGTCTGCTATATAAAAACAATAATGCAACGCTTATGGAGGAAAGTCAAAAACACAGAATTTAATAGGCGTCCAGCAGTAATCAATGGGATCCAACCAGGGTCGGACTGGCCATCTGGCACTTCTGGCAAATGCCAGAAGGGCGATGGCTAGATTGGCCGGCCTAACTCCTCTTGTCTTCCTGGTGGCTGGTTCCTCCCCAAGAACCAGCTACTTCTGTTGCACGCTCCTCAGCTCCTTCCCCCGTTATGCTGTGCACTGTTACATGCAATCCGGACAGTTACCAGATTTAGTTTTTCTGAATGGGGAGGGGTCGCGATTCTCGCAGGGGGGGGGGGGGTTATGCAGTGGTGCGCGATTCTCGCACGGGGGGGGTTGCGGAGGTCCCGCAAGTTGCGTGCGGGTGGAGGGGTCACTAGTTTGAGAGAGCCAGGGGGGTAGGGTTCTGGGAGTGGGGTGAGAGAGCCAGGGGGTAGGGGGTGCTGGGAGAGGGGGTGAGAGAGCCACAGGGGAAGGGGGTGCTGGGAGTGAGGTGAGAGAGCCAGGGTGGAAGGGGGTGGAGGGAAAGTGGGTGAGAGAGCCAGGGGGAATGGGGTGCTGGGAGAGGCGTGAGAGAGCCAGGGGGTAGTGGGTGCTGGGAGAGAGGGTGAGAGAGCCAGGGGGTAGGGGGTGCTGGGAGAGGGTGAGAGAGCCAGAGGGTAAGGGGTTCAGGAAGAGGGGTGAGAGAGCCAGGGAGGTAAGGGGTGCGGGAAGAGGGGTGAGAGAGCCAGGGGGGTAGGGCGGTGCAGGAAGAGGGGTGAGAGAGCCAGGGGGGTAGAGGGTGCAGGAAGATGTGTGAGTGCCAGGGGGTAGACAGTGCAGGAAGACGTGTGAGAGTGCAAGGGGAGAAGGTGGTGCAGGAAGACGTGTGAGAGAGTCAGGGGAGAAGTTGGTGCAGGGGGTTAAGTGAGAGGGACAAAGGAGAAGATGGTGCAGGGGCATAGGTAAAAGAAAGTGTAAAGGAACAGACATCTTAAGAATGGGAATGTCAGCGATGCAGCCAACATAAAACACAAGTAGTAATGAAGAATGGGAATGCACAGAGGGGACAAGTGTTAAAAAATAAATAAATTAAGCCTTCATACTCCATTCACTTATATTTTCCATACCCCCACCTTTAAATTTCCGCTTCGACCACTGCCCTCTGTTCCCACCCCCGACTACATGTGTGAGCCGACAGCTGCAGATCCCTCATCGCCCAGCACGCCCAGTAGGAGAACAGAACATAGAATGCCATAATCAGGTAAGTTCATATATATACTTGTGCAATGTGTTTTTAACCATCATCATCATCATCAACATTTATTTATATAGTGCCAGCAAATTCCGTAGCGCTTTACAACCATGCTTTCTTGAACTGGGGGCACTACTGTGCATCCAATGACGTTTAAAACACTATGTATTGCTCATTATTGTGCTGTAATGTTTCTTGCATATTTATCTGTACAGAGATTTTTAATTAAGAGGAAAAAACATTGCTTGTCATAAATTTTATCTGTGCTGCTCCTGGGACTCACACTCTCAGTATCTGACATGCTGTACCAATTTGTATTTGTGAATGCACACAATTTACTAATGATTTGGTAGCACTACTATGGCATAATGTTATTTGTGGGCACTATTGTGGCATAATATGATTTGGAGGCACTATTGTGGCATAATATGACCTTGGGGCACTACGATGTGGCATAATATGAACTGGGCGCACTACGGTGTGGCGTAATATGAACTTTTGCCAAATGCAAGTCCTTCATTGTTGAATATGATGGGAGCCCAAGAAGTTGCTGTATCGGGGCCCAATATTCCTCTTGTCGACCCTGCCTGTGAGTCAAGGGGGTAGACGTCTCCAGGTAAATAATCTAAATGTTTCCTATCTAATCAAACTGATGGATCACATCCAATTATCTCTCACCCACCTCCTCTACCCCCCTTAATTTATATACTGTGTTATTTAAAATGAATAGAAAAGACGCATATCCAATTACTGTAGTAAAAAAAATATTTTTCTCTGACATTTTGCTGTAGATGGAAATACTTTTAATGCGACCGTGTGGGTTCAAATGATCATTCAGTAGTTATGTTTTTTTTTAGATATATGTTAGAGTTTTATTTCATGTGGAATGATACATGAAAATTCTGCCATTACTATTTAATTGAGGGAAAAGTGTACCTGTTAACTATATGTGTGTAAGTATTCTGTTGTTGCTATTTTATGGGAGATTTGAAAAAAGCAAAACATTGGTTTCCTACAGTGGCGCCTGTATAATTGGTGGTATTGCTGTAGTATGGGCTGGCGTGGTGGTGGCAATGTTGTAGTGTGTTTGGGGCTTAGTATTTATAATAAGTAGGAGACGGTATTGCTGTAATGTGGGGTTGATGCTGGTTGCTGTAATTTGGGGGGTGATGCCGGTTGCTGTAATGTGAGGGGTAATGCCGGTTGCTGTAATTTGGGGGGGTCATGCTGGATGCTGTAATGTGGGGGGTCATGCCGGTTGCTGTAATGTGGGGGGTGATGCTGGACGCTGTAATTTGGGGGGTCATGCCGGTTGCTGTAATGTGGGGGTGATGCCGGTTGCTGTAATGTGGGGGGGTCATGCTGGATGCTGTAATGTGGGGGGTCATGCCGGTAGCTGTAATGTGGGGGGTGATGCTGGACGCTGTAATTTGGGGGGCCATGCCGGTTGCAGTAATGTGGGGGTGATGCCGGTTGCTGTAATTTTTTTTGGGGGGGGGTAATGCTGGTTGCTGTAATGTGGGGGTGATTGATGTAGTATGAGTGTGTGTGGGGGTTATTTATTGCTGTAATGTGGGCATTGATAATGTATTGTCATGGTATTTATTGATGTAATTGGAAAGCTAACAATGCAATGTTGAGGGTCATTAGGAGAAATAAATACCCCCCACACACACGCACACTTATTCTACATCATATTGTACTGCACCAGCAACGCGCACTGCACCAGCATCAGTGTGCAACAATATAGTGCATGGAGCCCACAACACGTGGGCCTGTGTGCTTTAAATGCCAGGGCTGATTTTTAGTCCCAGTCCGGCCCTGGTAGTCGGCATTACTGCAGAAAGCACTTGAAATGATATATAACAAAGTGCAATAACGTGCTTTAAGCTAGTTAATAGAATTAACATTTTAAAGTCTTAGTCCACCTACTTGCTATGTACATTCCCTGGGCTAAGATATATAATATCTCTCACCCACCTATTTACTTCACTTTTCAAGTTCATGTAACTAAATAAATGATGTACAAGAGTTTTAGTGCTTTTCAAAATTATCTGGCAACACTAATATACCAGAAAGTTATTATTTTTATTATCCTTTATTTATAGTTGTATAGGTAGGACCGGTGCAAGGGTTCTCGGCGCCCTAGGCAAAATTTCAAAATACAACCCCGGAAAACACACCAAATACCCGCTTCACAGACCTTTACATACTTGACTTTAGGCTTTTGTGTTTAAAAAAAAAAGAAAAAAGGATAAGCCTTACCTCCTCCAGTGGTCCAGATGCAGTGATGTTTGATGCAGAACGCTGTCCACACTCCACTGCAGACACAGGATTTCTAGAGGGGAGGTATCCAGGTGTTAGATTTCAGAACAAAAAACTTGACACAATAAGTCTATGAATTATGCACTTGTTAAAGGCAATGAACGGCCCTAAA
>NC_134409.1:122348140-122369540 GCF_038048845.1 Mixophyes fleayi | reverse complement strand
TCACTCTTTCCTCGATTCCTCTGTCCTGTTCTCCTTATTTCTCTTCCATGTATTTCCTATTTATGATCCCAAACTTATGATTGCTCTCCCTCCCCTTCCCCTCCTCTCCTTATTACTCTCCAAGGCCTTAAAAAAGTAATCTCTGCAGCGAAACGCGTGTTGATATCACTGCTGAGAGCTCATGTTCTTTAAATCATATAACAAGAGGTTATGACTATAACAGTCAGATCCAGTTTAGACTGTGGTCCTAACCACGAAGGCTCAGACAGGTAGTGTAGGAGCAATTTAATAGAAACAGATCCTTAGCTTGGTGCATCTATGAATAAAAACTCTGCATGGTACAACAGCGCGATCATAGCAGTGAATGATTTTAATAGACACCTTATAATGATTACGATTTAACTACATGCTATTTGATTACTGAATACTGTCATATACCCACTATAGCATCTGCCTTCTATAAGAAAGGCTTTCCTTTAAGTTATAGTGCTATATAGTGCTATATAGTATATGTAAGGCTGTATAAAATATAGCTCCACTGCTAAGTATTCTCAATAAGATTTCATAGAGCAGTGAAGATCGGTAATTAGAAAGGACATTCAATTTACAGGTGACAGATAACCATTGGTCACAAACTTATAGACTGAAACACTCAGTTTATAAGTGCTAAGTAGAACATGGTTTGCACTATATCCAGCTCATTAGGAGATCATCAATCACACTTGTCACTGTGTCTCATAACAATAGGAGCTTTCCCAGTATCTCTCAGCTATCCTGCGATACAATGTAACACTGATACTTAACCTCATCAGTTAAATATCTACACTTATCCTTCCATACTAATCTCCTCTTTAAGCAGTGATAACTAAGATTATAAGTAGGAGGGGAATGAAATATATACGATTCTGAGAAAAATATATATTATAACAAATCGACAGATCATAAATATTAATAAAGGATTGTCAAATCTAATTAACGCACCAAATATATAAGCAGAACAGTTATGATATAGGAATAATACCAGAGCTCTCAACAGCTTTTATTACCACATTTATTTATCACTTGTCACTTTTCACTATTATCTCGTATTGGTCTATTTACTTATACACGATAGCACTTTTTTTACGCTGTTTTTTTTTTAACAAATTTAATTTTAAAATAAATAATTAAATAAAGGTATTTTTAACTATGGGGAGACAAACAATCTAATAGTACAATCAATTTAAAGGACCTTATGGCCCTTATAGGCCCTACATATAGTTAAACTCTTTTCTTCTTGTGATACCCCAAAACCTGAGTACTCTGAAGTGTATCTATATGTTTTTAATTTTGATAATTTAATTTGTTAATTGTTATAAGTGTTTATAAAGATTAAAAAAAAAAAAAAAAGATTCCTGGAAGGAGAAGTGACAGTTGGGAGTGGTTGGTGGTTGCCGGGGGTGACAGTTGGGAGTGGTTGGTGGTTGCCGGGGGTGACAGGGAGAGAGGAGTGTGATACTCAGGACCACTGAGAGAGTTCTCCCTGTGTCTGGATAGACTGAGAGTGAAATGATAGGGACAGAATGATAATCAAAGTGATATATAAGCAGATTAAAAGTGAAGAAAGTGTAATCGGAGAAGAAGTGAGCAAAAGAGAGGAGTCAGTAAAAAGTAAAGTGCTGGAAATTACTTAGCAGCAGAGAGATCTGTGAATACACAACAGAGACTGAGCTATGTACTGAGGACAGTGTGAGAGGAGAGAGACAAGATGGAGTTGTACAATAACAGTTAAGCAGGCACAATGCAGCATAACTCCCACCATTACATCACTGACACTGAGAACATCAGCAGTTACTTAGACACATGTTACTGATCCCTATATACTTCAACTGCTTACTAAAAAAGAATCAGTTTTTCAGGAAAAATACAGAAATAGTGTTTTGCCAAAATCTTCTTGTAAAGGTCCACAACCACTTAATAAAGTGCCTATTTATAAAGTACAACGGGATAAAAAAAGAAATGTATGGGCCCCAACCACGTGCACCACTTCTACAAATTAGAGATGCTCAGGCTCGGTTCATCGAGATCTGAACACACCCGAACTTAGGGGATCCGAGTACCGAGCAGAGACGGCTCGGTATTTTCGCGCTTTTTTTGGAATCAAAAACTAGGCAAAACGTCATCAGATCTCAGATCTTGGGAGTTTTGAAATCATCATCATCATCACCATTTATTTATGTAGCGCCACTGATTCCGCAGAGCTGTACAGAGAACTCATTCACATCAGTCCCTGCCCAATTGGAGCTTACAGTCTAAATTCTCTAATATAGACACACACTCACATACAGACATAGACAGACAGGGAGAGACAAGGGTCAATTTTTGATAGCAGCCAATTAACCTATCAGAACGTTTTTGGAGTGTGGGAGGAAACCAGAGCACCCGGAGGAAACCCACGCAAACACGGTGAGAACATACAAACTCTACACAGATAAGGCCATGGTCGGGAATTGAACTCATGACCCCAGCGCTGTGAGGCAGAAGTGCTAACCACTAAGCCACCGTGCTGCCCAGAAATGTATAAATACCAGCCCTCCACGGCGATCTAGCGCCATTTGAAAGTGAGACACAGAAGGGGTAGCACACTGTGTAGAGCCGTTGGTCAGGCAAATAGATAGAATTGAAAGAGGAGGGAGGTAGCAGTGTTCAAGAAAGTCTACAGTGACATTTAGGAGAGCTCCACTGCTAATTCTCATTACATAAAAATACAAATACTAGTGCTGCCAGGGTTGGTGTAATTCTGCAGTCAAATTCTACTGTGTTATATAGGTAACACACAAAAAGGAGAGCTCGATTGCTAATTCTCATTGCAGAAAAATACAAATACTAGTGCTGGCAGGCTTGGTGTAATTCTGCAGTCACATTCTACTGTGTTATATAGGTAACACACAAAGAGGAGAGCTCCATTGCTCCATTGCTAATTGTCATTGCTGAAATACAAATACTAGGCATTGCAGGCTTTTCTTCTGACTTTGCAGTCAAATTGTACGGTGTTATATAGGTTACACACAAAGAGGAGAGCTCCATTGCTCCATTGCTAATTGTCATTGCTGAAATACAAATACTAGGGCTGGCAGGCTTGGTGTAAATCTGCAGTCACATTGTACTGTCTTATATAGTTAAAACACAAAGAGGAGAGCTCCATTGCTCCATTGCTAATTGCACCACTTTTCTTTACTGACACTGCTGTGTGGAAATGTGTCCTAGATGTGCTAGGAACTGCCGTGTGTTTGTATCATTGCTCTGTCGCTTAGCATCCAGCCAGGTCGCTGCAGTATTTGTCCGAAAGTGTATGAAAATAATATTGTGACCTGTGAGGTGGTCAAAATTGACTGCAAATGACTTGAAAATTGTGTTATTGAGGTTAATAATAATGTAGGAACAAAAAAAGAGCAAAATTAGGTGATTTTAGCATATTTTAGCAATTTTTCTAAAAAAATACAGATCCAAAGCCAAAACCAAAACACACGAGGACGGTTTTGCCAAAACCAAAACCAAATCTAAACCACAAAGCTAATCCAGATCCGAAACCAAAACCAAAACCACTTCACGGGGGTCAGTGGGCATCTCTAATTATTAGTATGGATAATATAAAGGTTTGGCAATTGTAAATAGTTTCAAAATGATAAGATATTGTTTAAAAATAATTGTGCACTTCTAAAATAAATATCAGAATAATTCTTATTAATAAAAGGAAATTAGTTCAGAATACACCTGTGTCATTTTAAATCTCTGTGGATAAATCTCCTTACCTCTCTGGTGCATAGAAGATCTGAAGTGTTGAAACCAGAAAGAGACCTATCTAATATCGCTTTCATACTGCCGCCCCGGTAATATCCCAGGTTTTTTAAGCCGGGTTTTTTCCGGGGCTCGGAGCGTCCCAGCTCAGAAACACCATTCATACTGCACCTCGGACCTGGGAATTTCCCGGGTTGACCCCATTCATACTGCACAAGTCTGTGCCCTGGCAATTTGTGGGAGTCATCACCAGAGCAGTTTTCATTGGCTGAAAAATGGTGATGTCATTGAAAGGTGACTGGTTTTTTGACGCATAAAGATGATGCAAAAGTGGGTGGTGATTGTTTACCATTTACCACCATCCACCATTTCTCCTAAACTCCTTCTCGAATCTTCCACGGGCTCCCACCGATGACATCATCCTCCAGAGACAGGCAGACAGCCAATCAGCTTGTTTTCTGTGCAACCCGGGTTGAAAAACCCGGGTTGCACCATTCATAGTGCAGGCAACCCGGGTCCGACCCGGGAATTACCCCTCGATAAATCCCGGGTTGAAGACCCGGGTTTTTAGACCCGGGATTTTTGACTTGTACCATTCATACTGCACCAAGACCCGGGTCGTTTGAGCTCGCCCCGGCAAAAACCCGGGATTTTGGTGCAGTATGAATGGGGTATTACACTGGTAAGGTGCAACTTCAACGTATTACTCTAAATAACACCACACGGGGTATTACATTCTTTTTATACTTTATCAAATTCAGTTTAATAGTAGCACCCAGTGTACAATGTAAGAGTAATGCTTCAGCAATGGAAATTTAGGGAAATGAGTCCTTTGTTGAAATAGTATCAAAAATTAGTGCAACAATATCATTTTAGCTTCACAAGATCTATTTAATGATCAGTATTTTAGTGCAATTTTGAAAAGATGGTTACAATGTTTGTTTTTTTTTACTTTAATCTAATATATTCTACTTAAAAAGAAAATTCAAAAGTTTTTTGTTTTATTTGGTTGTTTTGTTATAAATAAACATTCAAACGTTTAGCTTCTTAGTAGTACTAAAGGTCAATATTTTAGAAGAGGAAAGAAAGAAAGTTATGTTGTAGGTGCACTGACACTTCCTGATGATCGTGTTTGATTATAAATGTAAGATATAACTTTTATTAAGTATTGGTTAAAATTGAGCGAAATATAGGTTAAAATGAATAAAAATACTCGCTATCTGTATATATAATCTCTATTAATATTAGGACTTATGCTGGTAGGAATTATAGTAGCGCTGTGGTAATTGTTTTAACAGATATACCTATTGCTCATAGCCACATCTAGCTAACATTCCCCTAGTATTAAATTAGGCTATAGTGTTGCCAATCAATGCCAAATTAAGTAATTCATAGGTATGATCTATTAGCCTTTAAGGTAATAAGTTACTAGGTAATACGGGGAGTGGATTGCTAACTACCTAAAGAATACCACCGAACTGACTCTGGCAAAAGTTTTGCCTTGGACAAAGCAGACCTTAGCGAAACACGCGTCGGCGTCCTTGCTGTCTGTCTACCTGATATCTCTCATACTGGCAGCTGCTATAATACCCCGATATACCCAGAGTCAGTTCGGTGGTATTCTTTAGGTAGTTAGCAATCCACTCCCCGTATTACCTAGTAACTTATTACCTTAAAGGCTAATAGATCATACCTATGAATTACTTAATTTGGCATTGATTGGCAACACTATAGCCTAATTTAATACTAGGGGAATGTTAGCTAGATGTGGCTATGAGCAATAGGTATATCTGTTAAAACAATTACCACAGTGCTACTATAATTCCTACCAGCATAAGTCCTAATATTAATAGAGATTATATATACAGATAGCGAGTATTTTTATTCATTTTAACCTATATTTCACTCAATTTTAACCAATACTTAATAAAAGTTATATCTTACATTTATAATCAAACACGATCATCAGGAAGTGTCAGTGCACCTACAACATAACTTTCTTTCTTTCCTCTTCTAAAATATTAGCATTTAAAGTTAAGGTGGCACCCCCAGGTTGATATTTATATAAGATAACGTATTTATTGGGGTTACATTTTCAGATGATAAACTAGTGCGATAGAACCTCTTTCTTTTTAGTACTAAAGGTCCACAGTTGTCTTGGCTGCTTTCCCAAGTTCTGTTGGGAATAGGGAAGGGAGAGGAAGCAAAGCTCAGACTGCTGTCTTTTCAAACTGAATTGTTGCATGTCTGATGAAATCTCAAGCTCTCAAGCAGAAACAATTTTAATAAATGCTTTTTTGCCGCTAAAATACAGCAGAAATGTTAATAACAATATTTATCAAAATGTATTATTATCAGCTTGGTTTTATTATATTGTTTCAAACTATTTTTGTGTTGGGTTAAATTATAAATCTAATTTGATAAAAGTGGAGTTACTGCATTTTAGAACTAATCTTGCAGGTTGTAGAGGTTACCCTAGAGCAGTGGTCCAGGAAAAGGGATAAATTCCCCCAAATGGGGTAAAAATGAAATTCCTGGGGGTAATGCTGCTGATTCACATGCTGTCAGTGGGATTGTAGACCCCTTTAAATGTGAAATTGCTGTTGTACCAGAAGAGCATCAAGGGTTGGCAGAGGCACTTCTTGAGCTTCGATGCAATAATGAAGCACGTATTACATTTGAAAACAAAGCAGATCTGTCATATTGTTGAATGTCAACAGCTGCAAAGGCCTTCACAATTGCACATGAGGAGGCAGTCAAAAGTTGATGCCTTTTGCAACAACCTACCTTTGCGAACAAGAATTTTTTACTCTAATGAACATACAAACAAAGCAGAGAAATCGATTGGACGCTGAAGACTGTATCCAAATTGCTCTGACATCAAAATGCCCCAATATTGATGCTCTCGTATCAAGAAATGAAGCATCATCATTTCTCCAAAACCTGAAGTTTTGAAGTTGAAGTTTTCAATGAAATTTTGAATAGATTCAATAAAATGTTGAATTCCAATAATTAATAATATATGATTTCCTTCCTTTCAAATCAAGGCGTATCTAAATAAATTTGGGGGTAAAAGGTAAAAAAGTTCCCTGACCCCTGCCCTAGAGGTTTCTAGCAAACGTGAAATTTTATCAGCAGAACATCTGACCGATCCATGTGCAGTCGGCATAAAAACTTAACTGGGATTTATGCAAGTAGTGAGTGTGGTTAGCGTGTGACCTTTCCTTCCAGTTAGAGTAATGAGTTATATATATACAATAAATGCCTCTTCCAGTAATTATGACGTGGCCCATTTACGTGGCCCATTTTTTTATCACCGTGATAAGTAGCGTTAGATAATCAGCCTTATTGCCAATGTGAAATTTTATCAGCAGAACATCGGACCGATCCATGGCTACAAACCTCTAGGGTAGGGGTCAGGGAACTTTTTCTGGGAACCCCAGACAGAGTAAGGGGTCTATTTATTAAAATACAGCAATAAGGCTGTTTATCTAATACTACTTATCACAATGATAGAAAAATCACCTATCGCTGCAATTTGCCATTAAAATATTGCCAAGGCACCTGAGTGATACTCTGTTGAATCGACGATACTAGCCTGGAGTGTTAAGGGAACATCTGGAATATGTTTTGTAGTGGATGGATATTCCTAGGTGTAAATGTAATGTACAGATGACGATTGACTTACCTTTTTTTTAAAAAAGCCTCCTCCAGCAGCTGATTCTTTCTGTAGATAAGATACAAAGTAACAGTCAATTATCTTGACTAGCACCTTAAGTGCAATTAGCCAAACTATTTCCACTTCTGACCCCAATCTGTGCACCTTACACCATTTTATTCCTAAGTGCATTATCTATGAACTTGAATTGATGTTATTTTTCTGGTACATATGCTCAGTTTGGCACATAGGAATATCCTTACAAATAAAGGGGACAAATAAGGGCCAGGACATTAAAGAAGGACATATTATAATTACAGAGCTTTAATTACATGCTTACCATTCTCCTCTGGTGAAGGGGCCACAAACCAGATTATATCTGGATCCAGTTCCTAAAAATAGAAAAAAATTATACATAAGAATAATGCTTCAAACCTTAAATTTGCTGCCGCTACATACAATTGATATATAATAATTATTAATCATACTGCTAGTAATTTCTGCTTAGTGTTACTTACCATCTCTCTACTTCTGCAATTCCCCATTTTGTGGGTCAGTACTGACTGTAACATCCTGGAGGGACTTAATATATAGTATTTTGCAGCAAATACTATATCACATGATGTGATACACAGGTGATGACCTTGCAGCCATTATTTGCTAATTAAAGTGGTCCCAACAACATTTACATTTTTCAATGTTTTGTCCATTACATGTTATTAGTTTAAAAACAAATATTATGACAAAAAAAAGGACTAATAATGTTTGTGCGAGGTTTTCTTGTGAACGCCCATGGTTTCTAATGTTTGTTTGTTTGTTTTTTTATTTGACATATAAACCAAACCTCCCAACATTTCAATAATCTATTGAGGGACACTTAAAATATATTTTTTTAAATTGCACTTTTTCAATTATCAAAGAAAGACCCATCCTTCTCCCCATACTTTGTGTACAAGTTACAATAAAATATCTACAGCTACTAACAGTCAAAAACATTAACAATCATCCTAATATATAGGATGTAAGCTGTAATAAATTATAAAATGACCGGTGAATTGGGGGTCTAAACGAAAGATACTTGTGAGATATGTATAAACATGTATTTATATTAAAATAAAAAGAATGGATGTTTCCCAAATAGGAAAGTATAGTTAAATAAACTTCGATTAAGGGGATGCAAATAAGAGAATACATATCAAATAAACTGTAAATTAAGGCTTATCTGAGACTTACTTGACTATTTTGAAAATAAATTTCAGGGACATTGTGCAAGTAGCATCTAGGAGCGGCGCACTGTCAAAGGGGGCGTGTCCTGCTCTGTCACAAGGGGCGGGTCTAGCTCTATGTGTGGGTGTGTCTAGTACATAGTACCGCCCATGAGCATGTCCTGCACCACCAGTTGGACCCTATAGTTTTGATAGAAAAATCACCTATCGCTGCAATTTACCATTAAAATATTGCCAAGGCACCTGAGTGATACTCTGTTGAATCGACGATACTAGCCTGGAGTGTTAAGGGTTGACTTACATCTTTGCCAGACCAGCCTTAAATAGGTTGCCCATGCTCTGCATGAGGAAGCAATCGCTGGCGTGTCGTTTTCACCAGAGATTTTAGCCTTTTAATAAACTCCTAAATTACCATTGTAGGATATGAAATTTAAAATGATCAGATCATGAATGAATATTGGGCTGTTTGCCTCCTGGATTAATGCCACAGCAAAGAAAACTTTTCTACTACTTGCTTCTTACAAGCGAAAAATGATTTCATATATAACACATGATCTGCAAGGATATAGCAATGCCCACTATATGGAAAATACACTGAATATTTATGGCATTACAGGAGTTGCACCAAGCTACATTAATTTTAAAACATGGAAGCCTTTTTGAAATTGCTTCTTAATGTAGAATAATTGTTTGTGTTCAAATGTTGTAAAAAGCCTATAAATATAGATATAAAATATATCTGACTCGATTATAGCTTGCAAAGTTCCGTAGAGATTGCATCCTTACAGGCTGTAAAAATTACCTGCTTTTATCACCGTGAACCAAATGAAACATATTCATTGCCACTTTGAACTCTTTCATAGAACTTTTGCTAATCAGTTTTATGTTTCTTGAATTTTCTTAGTAGCAACGTCTGCTATAGGTTGGAGATTTTCTTTTTTTAATAGACAAATGATTTCATACTAACCTACTCTCTCGGAATATCTGGGATATTTCCTGGACTTGCAATAGAGCTCGGCACCCTCCCACATCCCACCCATTTCCCTAGTGAAGTGGGCAGGGGTTCATTCACAGCGATCACGCCATCATGGTCGTACAGATTATTCAGCATAAAGATCTCCTTACAAAAGCAGCATGCAAGACCTAACTTCCTTTTCATATGTGCTCAATGTTCTTTTTCTATATCGCCAACTAGTGTCATAAACCGGTAATACACCACATAACACCACTCTCTTATTCTCTTTTTTAAATCACATTTTTGGTGCCTACCCCCAATTCTTTTCACTGAACCTCCATTCCAGGATAATCCAGAAGGTTTTTGTTTAAAGTAGGCAAGTATGACTACTACACAACCGGTTTTATACCTAGTATATTTGGAAAAAACCTTTGTTAAAACTTTAAAGTGATTACTGCGGGTAACAGTCACTTCACGTTATGCACTAATACTTTAATCTTGTACATCCGGCAACACCTAGCAGTGCATGAAAAGTATGTGCAGTCCTGACTACCACAAAGTGTACAAACATGCAAATACAACTAGCTAACTGCCTTGGTTTCAAATATACAGTTTACTGGATGGGGTTAGAAAACTCACAAGTGAGATGTGTAGCAGAAGTCACTCTATAGGGGTATTCCTGAGACATATTCCACCCTCTATGCAAGTATTTTACTATAATCTGGACCCTGGGAATCCTGTTTCTCTGGAATCTGTTTCAGGCTATACAGGTAAAATAAGACTTGAGTGTGGCAAAATTAAATGATTTATTTAACTATGGTGGAGGAGAATAAAGCAGTCAGTCCGACGCGTGCCAGGCAAAACCCAACTGTCCTAGCATCTACTTAGGACTCATCCGGGGCAACTAAACCCCTGGGTTCAAGTGGGGGACAGCCAATCACACCCCAGGCGCACATATCTACCTGGACGGGGCACGACGTCCCGATTCCACAGAACCCGTCCATCTTCAGGGCTATGCGGAAGCAACCACAGGGCAACCCACAGGGGTAGTACCTGAACCGAGACGAATAGCCGATTCACTCGAAGAGAGGCGGGTTTGACGTGCCCAATACCGTAAATGTGCGCCCAAACAACCACTGGCCGTCGACTGAACTGCGTTTTCCGGCCAATACTCCATCCATCTTTGCGGACAGCTATGACCGCCACCAGAAACTGCTACCCATCCTGAATACTAGTAACCAGCCGATTCTTCATGTTCCTAGGAGCAGGGAGGGTGGGTGGGCAACATCAAGATCTGCAAGGCTGAATAAAACTCCGCCCATCCAACTTATAGCCTTTGTACCCCTCCCCTATGACACCGGATGGGCGTACCAAAATAGTTAACTATTAACACTCCAGAGAATAACTCAGTTAAAGATACAGCAAAGCTTTTATTATACTTCGTTCCTATGCAGATCTCAGTTCTTATTCTTTTTACTTTTATTACATTTTTTGTGAAAGCACCATTTAACTTTTGCTTCTTGTATACAATGTTTCATGTATCACTTTAGTCTAGTAATAGCCATTGCTTTGCAAATCATCTTTATTAAATATAATAAATTGAATAACTTGCTGAAAACATTTGTCTGTGCCAAGTAATTTACAAATAGAATGTTCAAAAGCCCCTCTTCTAAAGAGAGAGATTAGATTCCTCTTATCTCAGCCGCTCAGAGTACAAGCCAGAATCTCACTCCGCGTTCTGATTTTTGTCAAATATTTGGTGACATTTTATTCTGCCGAAGTGGAAATTCTGAGATTACTTTATATCTGCCTGTATTTATCCAAAATGTATGTTGTGAGGTTCTAAGTTGCAATTTATTATTAATTTGCTTATATAGCTAACTCATGAAGAAGATTGGAACTGCTGATCAGACTTAAACAGTCTCAGTTGGTTTCCCGCTCATTTGTTGTACTGGTTTTCTATCAAGGGAGTATTGTACGAAGGGCCAGTGTGATGTTAATGGGTACCAATTACACTATTCTGGAATTCTCTACCATCAGGAGCCATACGGGTGCATTTGTGCCAACCTGGGCCATTTTTATTTTGAGGGACATTTTGCGGGCGATCAGGTATCCATCTGTTGTGGATTCAGATCTAAACTTGAACTATGTTGCTCCCATGAGGTTCTGTTTAAAGGAGTGACCAATGAAACGATTTTACACACTGAGGGCCAATAAAAGGCTTATGTCTGATATCTTAACCTCTTACACCTTCTTCCTTTTATTCAACTATTACCTTAGAGTAACGACACGAGACTTGAGTGTGGCAAAATTAAATGATTTATTTAACTATGGTGGAGGAGAATAAGGCAGTCAGTCCGACGCGTGCCAGGCAAAACCCAACTGTCCTAACATATCCTTAGGACTTTCCATCTGGGGCACCAACAACCCCTGGGTTCTAGTGGGAGACAAACCAAAACAACCCCGCGCACACATATCTACCTGGACGGGGCACAACGTCCTGACTCTACCGAACCCACCCAACCTCTGGGCTATACGGAAAGCAACCACAGGGTAACCCACAGGGGCAGTACCTGAAACCGAGACTAATTGCCGATTTCCTCAAAGAGAGGTGGTTCACCATGCCCAATACCGTAAATGTGCGCCCAAACAACCACTGGCCGTCGACTGACTGCGTTTTCCGGCCGAAACTCCATCCATCTTCGCGGACAGCCATTCTGCGGCCATAAACTGATACCCATCCTGAACAATATCCAGCCGATTCCTCATGTTCTCAGGAACCAAACGAATCAGGGAAGGTGGGCGGGCAACGTCCAGATCTGCAAAGCTGAATAATACTCCGCCCATCTAACTTATTACCTCTGAACCCCTCCCATATGACACCGGATGGGCGTACCACCAATAGTTAACCCTTACCTCCAGAGAATAACTCAGTTAAGAATACATCACAGCTTTTATTATCCTTCGCTCCTTTGCAGATCTCAGTTCTTATTACCCTAGTCTGTGTTTGTGTGTGTGTTAGGGAATTTAGACTGTAAGCCACAATGGGGCAAGGACTGATGTAAGTGATTTCTCTGTACAGCGCTGCGGAATTAGTGGCGCTATATAAATAAATGATGATAATGATGATAATGATAGTGCCATCCTAAGGCGCCACGGTGGTATCCGCCCGATCTAAGTTTTTCTTCAGCTACACTGGCCGAATATTCTCAGGACATGTCAAGGACACTATCACATATGAACTTTATATGTGAGCAGGTCAGTGCAGGCTGATAACACTACTAACACGGTGGAATGTGGTTTTAGCTATAATGTGAAAGGGCAACATCAATCAGCTTTATATGACACAGTCTGTATCTACTGATCTATCTACATCCGTGGGGATTTTTTATTAAATTTTTCTATTTTTCTGTTAAGTGAGTAGTCTGGTGTTGATAAAGATACAGGTATGTGTACGGATACAGATACATATGCAGATACTGGATACAGATATGATGATTGGATACGGATACGTGTAGGGTATGATGATACAGATACGTGTACAGATACAGATACATATGCAGGGACTGGATACAGATATGATGATCGGATACGGATACGTGTAGGGTATGATGATACAGATACGTGTACGGTTACAGATACATATGCAGGGACTGGATACAGATATAATGATCGGATAAGGATACATGTAGGGTATGATGCTATAGGTACACGTAGGGTATGATGATACAGATACGTGTACGGATAGAGATACATATGCAGGGACTGGATACAGATATAATGATCGGATAAGGATACAAGTAGGGTATGATGCTATAGGTACACGTAGGGTATGATGATACAGATACGTGTAAGGTTACAGATACATATGCAGGGACTGGATACATATATAATGATCGGATACGGATACGTGTAGGGTATGATGATACAGATACGTGTACGGATACAGATATGATGATCGGATAAGGATACATGTAGAGTATGATGCTATAGGTACACGTAGGGTATGATGATACAGATACGTGTAAGGTTACAGATACATATGCAGGGACTGGATACAGATATAATGATCGGATAAGGATACGTGTAGGGTATGATGATACAGATACGTGTACGGATACAGATACATATGCAGACGCCGTATACAGATATGATGATCGGATAAGGATACATGTAGGGTATGATGATACAGGTACACGTAGGGTATGATGATACAGATACGTGTACGGATACAGATACATATGCAGACACTGGATACAGATATGATGATCGGATACGGATACATGTAGGGTATGATGATACAGGTACACGTAGGGTATGCATTTCACCGCTGGGTGCATATGATCGAGCAATGCTCCTCGTATGAAGCTACTGGGTTTACAGAGTGTCTAGGACAGAACTTGTTGAATTTTAGATTTAATTTACAAAGGTACAGGGCATTTGGATATAGTTACATGCAGAGACCTATTGGCTATCAGCAATAGGTAATAGGTAAACACAAAGGGCCTGTACTTTCAGAGTATTTCCATAAGTATGGTAATATGTGTTCCTGGGGCAGTTGGTGGAGATGGACAGTCTTTCAATTTGGATCGGGCCCATGAGTTGCCGATATTTTGGAAGTGGCTCCTCTGTTAACGACACTGTCGCCTTTCCCCTCCTACAGGAGTGGGTCTTCAAGGGGGGCCTATGACCTGGTGTTGTAGCCCAACACCTTCCCTGGTTTACTTCCTCATGCTACACAGTAACATATGTTTTCAGGGGAGGGTCATGCAGACCCATTTTATGATTAATATTTCCAATACAAATTTACCCATCTGTAGTTATTGAACAAGGATAGGTCGAGTGGATGAGTGGGGTTGATACACAGTTTCTCTCATGCCCTGTGGGACAGACGGTATGCCTTGCAGCATGGAGGCCCTTCCTGCTCCTAGTTGTGGATCTGGGTAGGGATCCTAGTTGTATTGATGGAAGTGGTATTTTGAAGGTGGCGTTTTCTTGTCTATAGGAATTTAGACAGGAAACGTCCTCGTAGTCATGACAGGAGCCACTGATCACTGTTATCTGGTAATCATTGGGTCTACAGGGGCACGGTGTAACAGTAGCCCGGTATTTCTGGCCTCACATTTTCAGCTTGGGCGCGGGTATTAATCCTGTGAGAGGTTTGCTTAATGAATTTGGAATTGCACCATAGCCTGCGCATTTAATTAATCTGATATACAGTATTTGCAATGCAGTCTCCTATGGCGCTGCAGTCCCTTATGTTAATGCTTTGCTCACTTCATTTATATTGCTTGGTGCACAGTATTTACACTGTGGTCCCTTATGGTTATGTTTCATAACACACAAAACCTTTGTGTGTTATATACAAAATGTATTTAATTACGCAGGCAGATTAATGTAATACACATATTTAACCTTTTTATTAATGTGTATTGAGTGTACAATCAAGTGATACATAGCTATAATTAAGGAGGCAGACATAGGCAATACAAATATAAATAAAACTTTGTTATAAGAGTACACTGACAAAGGTTTATAATTAAACTGGCAGACATGTGCTGTACGCATTAATGCAATAGACACCTGCTATTGCTTTACCGCTAGAAGCACCTAATTACCAAATGAGTGACGTGATCAAAACCAGTGGACAGCAACAGGCAGCCAATCGCTAGGCTGCCTGTTGCCATACACCACCCAGGGGTATGGGAAGAGTCCTGGTGCTGTCAGCACGGGGCTGGATACCCCTAGGGAGGTGGCCCGCAATTTTTTTGCGAACCCCAACTTCCTAAGGAATCCAGCCCTGTACTGGCCAGCCTGGGATTGGTTGTCATCGTGGCAGAGGGACCCCCCTGGTACAGGTTCCCCTGCTATGGTGTCTCTAGTCCCGGTTGGCTAAATCTAGGGCTTGTTGGCTAAGAATTGGGGAGACGCCACGATGTTTGTGACCGTGTGATGATCCTATTGGTTGTAGGAAAGGCTAGAAGTATTTGTAGTAGTTTATCCTTTTGATTGGGTCTAGATAGAACCTTGTTGAGTGAATTAGGTTAGAGAATGCTGTGGAGATAGTTTAGTTAGGTGTAAATATGGGGAATAGACTGTTCTCTTGGTGGTTCTTATGGGTCTATTGTGCTGAAAAATAGCTGGGAAGAAGAAACAAAGTTTTTTTTTTAACTTTCCTATTGCAGGTGATGGTAAAGTAATGTACCTGATTGGGTAGTGTATTGTATTTTTATGTAAAATGGTGTGAATTGTCCTAGAAGTTGTAAAGATTCCTGGATCACAAATGTCATGCTTGACCTTGAGCATGCCCTCCATTCATAAGTTCTGATTCCCCACTACTCGTACTACCACTGCCTCAATCTGTTCAACAGGTCAGACCATCCTCCCCTACTGAGAGCTCCTTCCATACTGCCCATCCCTACAGGTCGTCTCATTGAGAAATACAAACTGCAGTTACTTCCCTAATAATGTTTCTCAATGACACATCAGCACCACCCCTTTATTATTTGTGTTTCCCCTCATTAATATATTACCCCACACACACAAAAACACTATAAAGACCGTTCCCTCAGTATATTACTTCCCACACATTCTTATCCCTCCACATCCACAAACCCACTCACAGCTGCTGCATATTCAATCATTCCCACCTTACTCCCAATCACCTGCAAGTCCTGAGTCATATAAAGACAAACACAGCACCATAACACTGCATCCCGGACATAGTCCACACTATCAGCATGGACAATATGTGTTAGAATATGAGACTTGCTACACTCATTCATTTAAAGAACCACTCCCACACATTGGATGCTGCTTTTTTTTTATTTATTGATGTTTCACACAAACTCCTAGGTGTTGGTGGGGCTTCCATCCTGGTGGAGTGAAGTAGGTTAGTGACTGCTGTGGAGAAATTACCTACCTTACTCCAGTGCGTACACCTTAACAAGGTAGGAACACTCCCCACAGCAGCCACAACCAGGATGGAAGCCCAAAGGGACATGGTATTATTCTGCATCTGTGTTATTTATAGTTATGCAGCACATCCATAATACAGCTCGCTGGATGCAGTTTGGCTTCTTCCTGTAAAATGAAAAGAAACCTGGTAAATGACAACGGTCAAGAGAGACATGTGCACAATACAAATATTTTAGAAGGGTATATATATATATATATATATATATATATATATATCTACACACTGTGAGGGGAAGGGGTTTTACACTTCCTCAGTTCTTCTGGAGTTACGAAGGTCACTTACTTTGTGCGTGGTTCCTCCTCTTGAAGTTGTATGTCTTTTGAGGTTTCCTATGGTACAGGGAAGAGAATAAAAAAAACATTTTAATAGGAGAAAACAATCTAACCAACAATATAAGCTCTTTATGCGACATTATATGTATGAGATTTAATTCAGAAGATAATATATGTCTATATTCATTTAAAGAACCACTCCCACACATTGAATGCTGCTTTTTTTTTAATTTATGTTTAACAAGAGCTCCTAGGTGTTGGTAGGGCTTCCATCCTGGTGGAGTGAAGTAGGTTAGTGACTGCTGTGGAGAAATTACCTACCTTACTCAGGTGCCTACACCTAAACAAGGTAGGTACTCTCCCCACAGCAGCCATAACCTGTTACACTCCACCAGGATGGTAGCCCAACCAACACCAAAAGTCAACGGCATTATTCTGAATCTGTGTTATTGATTTTGATTCAGTACATCCATAATATTGCTGCCATGAAGCAGTTTGGCTTCTTCCTGTAAAATGAAGAGAAACCTGGTAAATGATAACGGTCAAGGGAGCCATGTGCACAATACAAACATTTTAGAAGGGCATACATATATATATATATCTACAGACTGTTAAGGGAAGACACCGGAAAAGTGTTTGGATGTGTTTACACTTTTTCAGTTTTTCTGGAGCTATGAAAGTCACATGGTGCTTGGTGCATCATCCAATCGATGATATGTGGAGGTTTCCTATGGTACAGGGAAGAGAATAAAGATACATTTTAATAGGAGAAAGCAATCTAACCAACAATATAAGCTCTTTATGGGACATTATAGGTTTATGAGATTTAATTCAGAACATATTATATGTCTATAAAGGTGTGCTATCAATAGAGTAGTGTAAGCAGAGGTGTGGGGTATAAATGGTGGGTGTTGTAGCAGAAACCCAAACACTATTCTATTATTACAGACATGTCACTCAGCCAGAGTAGGTAGGTAGATAGGTAGACAGAGAGACAGACACACTCTAACAATTCTCATCCAGCCTTCAATCAGCCAGTAATTGTATAATGACTTTGTATGATGTAGTTCCACAACATCTGGAACATGTTTTGTAGTGGATGGATATTCCTAGGTGTAAATGTAATATACAGATGACGACTGACTTACCTTTTTCTTACAGCACCTCCTCCACCAGCTGATTTGTTCTGTAGATAAGATACAAAGTAACAGTCAATAATCTTGACTAGCACCTTAAGTGCAATTAACCAAACTATCTCCACTTCTGACCCCAATCTGTGCACCTTACTTGAATTGATGTGTTATTTTTCTGGTACATATGCATAAAGAACCACTCCCACACATTGGATGACGCTTTTTATATTTATGTATAGCAAGACCTCCTAGATGTTGGTGGGGCTTCCATCCTGGTGGAGTGAAGTAGGTTAGTGGCTGCTGTGGAGAAAGTTCCTACCTTGCTCCGGTGCGTACACCTAAACAAGGAAGGAACTCTCCCCACAGCAGCCACAACCAGGATGGAAGCCCAAAGGGACATGGTATTATTCTGCATCGGTGTTATTTATAGTTATGCAGCAAATCCATAATACAGCTCTTTGGATGCAGTTTGGCTTCTTCCTGTAAAATGAAAAGAAACCTGGCAAATGACAACAGTCAATAGAGTCATGTGCACAATACAAACATTTTAGAAGGGTATATATATATATATATATATAAAATATTATATTCTACACACTGTGAGGGGAAGGGGTTTTACACTTTCTCAGTTCTTCTGGAGTTATGAAAGTCACTTACCTTGTGCGCTGTTCTTCCTCTTGCAATGTAATGTATTTTGAGGTTTCCTATGGTACAGGGAAGAGAATAAAAAAATCATTTTAATAGGGGAAAACAATCTAACCAACAATATAAGCTCTTTCTGCGACATTATAGGTTTTAGAGATTTATTTCAGAAGATAATATATATAAAGGTGTGCTATCAGTAGAGTAGGGTAAGCAGAGGTGTGGGGTATAAATGGTGACTTTGTATGATGTAGTTCCACAACATCTGGAACATGTTTTGTAGTGGATGGATATTCCTAGGTGTAAATGTAATGTACAGATGACGACTGACTTACCTTTCTCTTACACCTCCAGCAGCTGATTCTTTCTGTAGATAAGATACAAAGTAACAGTCAATAATCTTGACTAGCACCTTAAGTGCAATTAGCCAAACTATCTCTCCTTCTGACCCATTTTATTCCTAAGTGCCTGATCTATGTACTTGAATTGATGTTATTTTTCTGGTACATACGCTCAGATTGGCACAGAGGAATAGCCTTACAAATAAAGGGGAAGGAAGGGCCAGGACATTAAAGAAGGACATAATATAATTTCAGAACTTTTATTACATGTTTACCATTCTCCTCTTGTCGAGGGGCCACAAACCAGATGATATCTGGATCCAGTTCCTAAAAATAGAAAAAAATTATACATAAGAATCATGCTTCAAATCTTAAATTTGCTGCCGCTACATACAGTTCATACACGTTTATTCTAATAATTATTAATCATACTGCTAGTAATTTCTGCTTAGTGTTACTTACCATCTCTCTACCTCCTCTATTCCCCATTTTGTAGTTGAGGTACTGACTTGTAACAGCCTGGAGGGACTAATATATAGTGTTTTGCAGCATGAAATCCTAATGATGACGACTTAGCAGCCATTATTTGCAAATTAAAGTGGTCCCAACAACATTTACATTTTTCAATGTTTTGTACATTACATGATATTAGTTTAAAAACAAGTAATAGGACAAAAAAAAGTACTAATAGTGGTTGTGTGAGGTTTTCTTGTGAACGCCCATGGTTTCTAATGTTTAGTTGTTTGTTTTTTTATTTGACATATAAACCAAACCTCCCAACATTTCAATAGTCTATTGAGGGACACTTAAAATTACATTTTTTAAATTGCCCTTTATCAATTATCAAAGAAATACCAAAGCTTCTCCGCATACTTTTGTGTACAAGTTACAATAAAATATATACAGCTACTAACAGTCAAAAACATTAACAATCATCCTAATATATAGGATGTAAGCTGTAATAAATTATAAAATGACCGGTGAATTGGGGGTCTAAAAGAAAGATACTTGTGAGATATGTATAAACATGTATTTATATTAAAATAAAAAGAATGGATGTTTCCCAAATAGGAAAGTATAGTTAAATAAACTTCTGTTAAGGGGATGCAGATAAGAGAATACATATCAAATAAACTGTAAATTAAGGCTTATCTGAGACTTACGTGACTATTTTGAAAAGAAAATTCAGGGACATTGTGCAAGTAGCATCTAGGAGCGGCCCACTGTCAAAGGGGGCGTGTCCTGCTCTGTCACATGGGGCGGGTCTAGCTCTACCTGTGGGTGTGTCTAGTACATCCTGCACCACCAGTTGGACCCTATAGTTCTATGAGCAGTTTGTGTATGGGTCGCACGCCACCAGAATCTGTATGTGTAACAGGGTTGTAAAATGATTATTTTTATTTTACTGTAAACATTATGACAACGCCAGTGATAACCAAGCAGCACAGCACTGAAATTACTGCTGCACAGCTTGATAAATACTAAGGTCTCCCATGCAGAAGCATGGGGGATCAAGTACTCATGATTAGAGATGAGCGGGCTCGGATTGTGCTAATCCGACGGGATCCGAGCACTGTTCGGGTATTTACTGCGGAAAAAAAAAATGAAACCCAGGCTATGACGTCAAAACCCGGCGTCGGATCTCGCGAGACTCGGATTGCATAAATTCCCCGCTTGCGGCCGCCATCTTCAGTCGGGCTCAGATCAGGGAAGAGGGAGGGTGTATTGTGAGTGGATGGAGCTGGTGGGTGTTCGTGTGTGCTGCACATTTTCCACGATTTTGAGATTCATTACAAGAAGGTAAAGCTTCGATTTGTCTGTGGAAAATCTGGAGTTCAATCATGGATGAAAACGTAGACAAGGTTCACTATATACTATTTTAAACACTTCCATATTGTTTTAGTCCAACATAGAAATGTATTGTATCCCAAATGATAGGAAATATCGCTTAACTTTTGATGACTTTAGCTATTTCTTATTGATTAACAATAATGAAGATATGTGTAAAACTGATTGCCAACCACCTTTCTCCCCTGATCCACCTCGTAATAAAACTGGACCTAGTAGAATATGTTTAACTTCAATCTAACTTTGATGCCCTAATCATTTGCACCCTTCCCCATGTTCATGCTTCTGGGGCTTGATGTAGTATGGTCCTTTTACTATTTAAAACCCTCATACTCTCTGACATACCCCCTCCCTTACAACAACTGCACTCAGGTCCTGCAAACCAGATGTCAATCCCCTGGGTTTGGGGGAGTCTCCAGTTTGCTCTGTAACTCCTCTGGTCTATCACACATCTATTAAATCATACTACAATATTCATCTATGAGTGACCTAAGAGTAGGCGCCAGTCACCACAAACCAGTCCTATATGTAGATCAATAAATCCTAATGTTAAGATTGTCCCAGGCTCC